>NW_015386372.1:140341-209978 GCF_001527695.2 Protobothrops mucrosquamatus | reverse complement strand
TTCCTAAACTGACTTTACTTGTTGGAAGCTGGCTGGGAAAGTCTCACATAGCAAACATGTGACCCCAGGACCCTGCAATTCTCATAAATACACGCTAGTTGCAAAATGCCCAAATTTTTCTCACATGATTGTGAGAAGGCTGCAATGGTTTAAGAGCGAGGATGGGTCATAATTTATTTTTTTTTCATTGTCATAACTTTAAAGGGACACTAAAGTGGTTGTAAGTCAAAGACTATTGTAAATAACCACTTTGAGTAGGCTTTACTCAAGTTTTTATTATAATTTTTTAAAATGGTTATTAATATTATTTCTCACATACAGCCTATTGTATATTGCAAAGAATCAGTAGAACTGCAATTTTTTGAGTCTTCTCAATTGCATCTAGCTATGGTATGTTCATAGGCATCCAAAGTCCCCCAGCCAACTTTCACACCTAAGGCAGGATTAAAACTCTCAGTGTCCTGGTTTCTAGTCTGATGCCTTAAACACTACACCGAACTGGGTCTCAATGTTTTCCCCATAAAGCTGATAGAAATTCATGACAATTTCAAGGTAAGTAAAATTGATCTACTTCTAAGGTTATAAGTAGAGCTCTCCACTTACGGGGAGATTTCTATAGCTTTCTTCAGTTAAAAGTCAGTTAGATAGCACTTCAACTAAGTAGTGGAGAAAAACCCAGAGTCTAGATTTGCTTAGCTGCAACTAAATAGTTTCATTTTTCAAGTCAGTGTTGCAATTTTTGAGTTCTCTTCAAGAATGGATTCACATAGAGCTCATTGTCATATCCAAATGGGAGGTTTCTAAAACATGGTGCTGTTGTGTAAACCCAGTCAATCATTATTTGTTCAGTAGCTAAGGTCAAAGGAATCATGAAGTGTGAACCCAGTCTACCCAGTATTAGTCCAATGTGATCATATCAACAGTAAAGTACTTAACTTTGTGTAGCACAATAGAACTTGGATATTTAAAAAAAACAACCTGTAAAACTCATAAAGCATATATTTTTAAAAGATAATAAAATCATATTTTAAAAATACTGGTCCTCAGCAACAAAAGAGATTTTTCTTTCTGAAGTACATAGACTTTGGCAAAGTTCTGTTCTCTTGGCTTTCCTGAACTCCTGAACACAGATGTCCCATTTGTGTTTCATTAGGACATCAGCTTCACAGAGGCTCCCGACCTCTGCACTAGGCAATAATTACCTGGCTCAGACCCATTCCCTCACCAGCTGGCTGGGGGGCTGGGTCTGCTCAGGCCGGGGCCTTAATTCCATCCGCCCTTTCCAGTCAACTGGACAGCTCAATCAGCTGAAAATATTTTTAAAATGGGACATTGTGATACTCAGACAACATTGCTATGGCCTCTTCTAACAGCACATTTTTTCCAAAAGTAAGAGAATGGAAAAGATAACCCTTCCAAAAGAGGAATTGTCAATGCTGTCTATGAAGATGAAGACTTGACGAGTTTTTCACACCTTCTTTGACTTTGTTTAAAAAAGAAATATTGCCTCTGAATGTTGGAAGATTATTTCCTTAGAATTATCTTAACAGAAAATGAATAGGAAATGGCTAGAGGTGGGTGGAAATACACATGTTTTACGTGCAAAAAAAAAAAAAATGCTTTCCTGGCCCCTGCAGACAGGAATGGGAAAGTAGCAGCTTTAAAAATCTCCAGCAGTATTTTTCAACCTTAACGTGCTGGCTGGGGAATTCTGAGAATTGAAATCCACATATCTTAAAGTTGCTAAGGTTGAGAAATACTGCTGTAGAGCAACTTGCTTTCCATTCTGAGGTCTACAAATTCACAGTCAAAAAGTAATCCCAGGAGCCTCATGATTTAAGATGGGAGGAGGATCCACTATTCTTCCTGCATGAATTCTTTAACACATCTATTCCCTCATGATTTTGCAATCTACTCTCTGAGACCAGAGTCTAAAGCTATACTATTGACTGATGATGATGTTATCCCATTCAATCGTGTCCAATTCTTGGCAATTCTATAGGCCAGGTCTCTCCACATCTTCCGATCTTGCATTTCTTCTTTGAGTAAGTTATTGACTACCTACAGTATGCTAAAACCGGGTTTTAGGGCAATTCTGCACTGCGTGTTAAATGTTTCTTAAGCCAGTTTCAGAAATTATAATATTAATTGTAACGTGTTAGCAATGGGGACAGACGGATATAGACGGTATAACCTGCTTCTTGCCCTTACAATCTATGCAGTGAAGGCAGACATGGTTGGCTAGTTCCTAGGTGAACCAATCTACCTGTTACTGTCTTCTTGTCAACGCTGCTAATATTGAATATTCTTGCTTTGACAATATATGCAGAACTGTCTGGTATTTTTAGAGTTAAATCAGGTGACAGGGAAAGGGGAGGAGAAAATAAGGAAAGCCCGGGAAAAAGAAACGGAAGTGAATCTTTGCTCTCCAAGTTAATTGGAAGATGTGAATCATGACCCCAAAATAGGGGAGGGGAAATGTCTGTAATGTTATGTGCAAAGGAAGGGAGATTCAGACCTTAGCACTTCTCTTTTTGGTAAGGATTGTTCCCTTCTCATCAGCCCATGTGCCTCTCGTTTGCTTACTCAATTGTTTGCAACATTTCACACCCTTTTCTCACATTCATTTTAATAATCATACTAGCCTTTCTCCCCCCCCTTTATGGTACTATCCTAGCACCAAAGCTATGGTAATTAAAGCAACAGGGAAGAGCTTATTCTTCACTCTCATGTTCTTCCATAGGACTACAGAAATTCTATATCAAGGAAGAACTGATAGTGAATTAAAAGAGCTACAGTATTGTGACTCTGAGTATTACAATAATTTTATTTTTTAATGTAATATTTAAAATTTAGAGAAAATTTTAGCATTTGAAAAGCTGACTTTATATTAAATATACTAAAATAAACAATAGGGGCCATCATATTGATAAATTTGGCACTAGGTGGCTGGTGAACGAATGTAATTTTTAAAGAACTGCAATGTTTTTTATTGTTTTAACCTTTTTTTATCATATCATGTTTTATTTTGTGTGCATCCCAAGGTTCTTTCTGGTAGATGGATGATTGTATAAGTCTATTTAATAAATAAATTTGTTAAATAAGGTCAATAAAAGCTGTACAAGTTGTACAGGAAATTAAAACACCAAAAAGTATTTCATAAGGTAAATAGAAAAACATTAGATTGCATATAGCATGGTATGATAAGAAAAGGAAAGTGAATTAAAAGAACTGATGTATTTATAAGTTTTTTAAAACATGGAAGCATCAATATGTCATATCCTGATTCTCGCAATCGTGATATATATACACAGTACTGGAAATCTCAGAATGTTTTATTCTTTTATTTATATTTTTACTCTTTGCTATACAAACAGTTCTATATCTTGAAGACAATGATTATGCATAAGAGCTAGAAATGAAGATGCTGTTGACCAGTGTGTGTGAGCATGTATACCTTCTTTGAATAACACAAACATGATAATTTTAAAAACACAAGTTAAGTTTGGATTATTTTTTTTATTTTTATGCAATTTTGACCTGATGGTATTTCTGTTATTTCGTTTTTGTTTAAAAATTGTTGACATAAATATATATCTAGGCCAAATTTCTAACTACCACCGGACAGATGTTTTGGAAAGCTAGCATGTGGTGAGTTGATGCTGAAGCTATCACTGCTGCCATCACGATAGGAAAAGACTCATAATTCTGATTTAACAGTGAAGTCACCCACAAATGCTTCAGAATTATTTAATATAACGACTGAGTCTACAATAGAGAAAACAGAACATTATAATATATATTTATACATTAATCTTAGGTGAGTGCGAAGTATGCCAAATTTCCTCTCACACACAGTGAAAGAGGGGGAAAGATACCTCCAAGTTCAGTGTTGAAGAAATGTAAAATGAGGCTGGCATGCTGAGTGAATGGGCATGAGTGCTGATCTGGACATGTCTAAAAAGCGGGAGCATCCAGCCTTGGAGCTGATACATATTAATTCCCTTCCACTGGTTTTAATGGGAAGGAATTTGTAGGAAAAAAAGGGGGAAGTGAGAGACTATGCTGCTTCTCTTTCACTTAATTCATATCAGAAGCACTGAAAGAGAGGACACCTGACTTTATATGAAATAGTCCAAAGATTGCTCATTATCTGAAAAGGAATTTCTTATGAACAAGCTGAAGAGAAACTCAGAAAGAACTTTATATAAAGAATGGAAACAAGTCCAGCCTACAATTCAACGGTAAGCAGCCAATTCAAACAGCTGATGACATCTGGCAAATTAAAGCTAAGCCTCCACTCATTAATCTCCCAGTCTCTATATAAATACATTTAAGTAACGGCTCTCTACAAGTGTCTTGCTACCTCAACTGGTTACTTTGTAGTGTTACTCAGAGAGGATTTTCTGAATGACATTCTGGAAGATAGTTATACTATTTTTCTGCACAGGCAGACATAATGGCTACTTCACTAGGTGCCATGTTAAAGGTAAGCTCTGTTGCCACTGAGAAACCTTCACAAATCAGAGAGAGCACAAGAACTCTGCAAGATCTATGTAGTTCAGGGGTAGTCAGCCTTGGCTCTTTTATGACTCGTGGACTTCAACTTCCAGAATTCCTGAGCCAGCACAGCTGGCTCAGGAATTCTGGGAGTTGAAGTCCACGAGTCATAAAAGAGCCAAGGTTGACTACCCCTGATGTAGTTGTTCCTCTTAGGCTGTGCCTATAGGAAACATCTTTGAAGCACCTTCTTGAACCTGAACCGATGTGTCACAGTATAAGTTCTATACTTTTAATGGCTTGCTGCCTTAGGAATATGGAAGCAAGACTTCAACTCATCTGTTGCATATTTTCTTACATTGTATTGGCTAAAGATTTGAACTTAAGCCAGAGATCATTCCTCATGGTTTTCTGGTGGACACTATATTAATTGACTATGGAACACAGTATCAATTAGAACAGAAAAAAAGGGAAACTGGAGTTGGGGCTAGGATGCCCTGGTTGAGAGCAAGCTGTAGTATATAATGTCCTGAAAAACATAAACTAAGTTCAGAATGGTCTATTAACAAAAACAAGTAATGTGACCATTTCTTAACTCAGTTACTAGCTATAGTTACCGCACTGAGAGGGGGAGAGAGAGGGGGGATGGGAGGGAGAGAGGGGGAGTGGGAGTGGGAGTGGGGAGAAGATCAGAAAAAGATCCAGTCTCAATTGCAAACTTGCATAAGGTTGAATTTACCAATCTCTTTGGGTTATACTGTAATAAAGCAGGATTACCTGCCATTCCACGTGGGATCTTGGACTAGAGATGCATTTTCAGCCAGATGCTACTGGATGTATGTTTCTGATAATTTGAATGCAGAAGTCCCTGTCAAAAATGTTAGAGATCAGTATACCGTAGTTGTGTTGTACCTAATTTGGGCTTTGGGGTATGTCCCTGAATTTAACACTCAGGATTTCTAAACTTTCACAATTTAGTAGCTTGAGCTCCATTCTCCAACTATATTTCTATGAGAATCAAACCAAGAAATCCTCAAGAAGCTTTATCAAATTTGGAGGCCAAAACACCATGAGAATTTCTCCAAGAAAACAGGTCCCAAGACACAGTTACCTTTATCTGGATAACTCTATCAAATCTAGCCCCAGGGTATTTGCAGTAACACCCCATCTACTCTGCTTCCAGATACTGTTGAATTATACTTCCCATTCCCATTTACTGCTGGGCCATGCCACAACATTCAAGCTATAACCCCTTTCAGTTTTTTTGAGAAGTATAAGATTAGCCTTAGTTGATTTCTTTACTTAGCTAATAAATTACAAAATGGAACATCTGAAATGCAGTAAATGATTGCAAAATTAGAGGACAAGCTTAAAGGAAAGGGAAAAGAAAGAAAATGTTGGTGAGTAGAGGGAACTAGGGCACGAAGAAATGTCTTTAAAGATGTTTCCAAAGTACAGGGGCTTTCTTTCTGCATTCTGCTATTAAGCACTTATTGTTCATAGTACTTTGCTCTCTTAAAGGCAGGAGCACCTGTCCTAAAGGGTTTCTAGGGAAGGCAGGAACCAGCAAGGTAGTTTGTCCCAGGAGGCAAAGTTTCCTTGTTCTCTCCCCCTTTTTTTAGGGCACCTTCCTTTTTAAATCTTTTGGAGTTGCGATTTCTAATTTCTTGTTAATGCTTTAGTATCATATTTCCCCTTATATAGGATTCTCTCTTGTCCTCCTTTCCTGCTCCTCCATTTGCTGAACCATGGGTCTGCTTATGGTACTAAATTCCTGTTTTTGCTTCTTCTGGCAAGTTAGCATCTGGTAACAATTTTTCCTATAAAATCTAAAAAAGATATGGGGGTGGGTGGGAAGACAATCTTTGAGGGCCAGGGATTGTATAATTTGAAGTTCAACTCATATGGTGGGTTCTGAGTTGAGAAAAAAAAATGCACTAAGCTGCGTATTAAGTGGCCACTTTGTCAAATAAACTGAGTTTATAAAAAGAGTTCCTTTCATGAATAACTCCATAATTTATTTTGCAGGATAAGCAGATTTCAGATCACATGCAAGCAAGGCTCTCCATATTCTGCATTAACGGCAAGCAAAAATCAAAAATCCATTTCATGACGATTTCCATGCTGTGTTGGATTTAAACTGCTATCAACTATTGCTGTTTTTAGCTTTGATAACGATATTGCTTTTTCCTGTGTTTAAAAAACAGTTGCTAATGGTAATGCTTGATGAATGTGGCTAGCACAGTGGAGAAATTCTTTGCATTCCTGTGAAAGAGGCATTGTTTTCTATGCTTCTTTCTTAGTGGAAGAATTTCTTTAAACATTTGCAATAGGAAGAGGAGAAATTATATATGCCCCTTATTAAGTGCTCAAGCTGGCTAAAGGAACTGCCCATCTCTATTAAAATGCTTCTCCTTTCCATTAAAAATTTATTGTGCGTATTTGCAGCAGTGAGGGGAAGTATAATTTTAAAATCAAAAACACTTAGTAGATGGATCAGATAAGCAGGCATGGGACATTGTAGTATGAAAAAGAGAGAAAACCAATTGCTGGGTCACTCTGTACCATCAATGAGATGTTCACAACCTCTCTTCCTCCCCTACTGCAAATTTCAGAGGAAATTTCACCTTTTCTTGACAATTTTGTTCCCTTGTTCTCCATTCCACCCACCCTATAGCAAGGAAACAATGTGTATATGTACATTAATATGGACACACCATTATTTTATACTTTTCATTTTCTTTTGTAAGTTGTGCTTGGAGAAGTTTTGTTCAGGAAACTCCTTCCATGTATTTTAAATACATCCATTGATGCCATAAAAATAGAAAGGGAATGACAGGATCTTGTCGCCTTCCTTTGCTCAGACATTTCTAAGGTTTTACAGTCTTGGCTGTTCCCATTTCATTTGCAGAATTATTACTATAGCCATAACAGTTTTTTCCCCCCTTCCCTAAAATGAAAAGTGGGGTAGTCACATATCATTTCAGGCTTCAGGTACTGAATTGCTGAAGCAAGAAAGAAGCAATTGTAGTTATGTGATTGTGTGAATTTAGGTAGGTCCTCTCACATGAGTCAGAAAGATACTTGAAACAGTATAGAATGCTCTTCTCTCCTATGGTGATTAATCCAGATCAATGTACAAGTAAATACTCTGGTAAGAGGTGGATAGAGAAATGAATACGTAATTTCTTCTTTTTAGCAAAAGGCACTGAAAGGAACCTCATGAAGGTTGATCTGAATAATCTGGCACAAAGAGAAAAATAAAGAACCAGTAGTAGCAAGCACAAGCTTTTGTGCTATTCAATAATACACAGAGCAAGAGAGGGGTGAGGGTAAGGTTCAAGGCAAGCGCAGAGTAACATAATTTCTCTCTGCACAATCACAAATAAAATGACTCTCAATTTGGCAGGATTAAATTAAAGATGGATCTTGTACTTGATGATGGTTTGATAGAACTGACGTTTGTAGTGCTTGTATCATGAACATAAGTGGATCTCTCTAGTAGCTACCTAGTATTTTCTTTATATTCAAGCATTTTCTATACAACATACAAATGCTAACTGGTTTTCTCACATATTCATAATAATATCCTCTCCCTCTGCTACTTTTTAAATACTATTCGGGCAAGCCTTGCTATAAGAGGTTGATTTCAGCATCTACAAATCTCAGGTTTAAAGGGGATAGCTATTTATAACAATTGCTGTTCAAGATTTCTTTTCTCTCTCTCTTTAATACAGCATTCTGTAGAATATAATAGAACCTTTTATTTTATTCTCACATTTTAAAAGTTTTTTTTAGATAAAGGTTGAAAATCACTATATCTTTCAAATCATCCTCTCTTTTCAAATCACCCCTAGCTTTCACAGATACTTGCATTCAAGAATGAAAGTTTAGCTGGAAGATTCAGGTTTGCTGACAAACACTGCAAGTTAGAAAGCAGAGTTTTAAAATGTACTTGCAACCCCATTCCCCCCCCCCCCCAAGGAGACATGCACGAAAGAGACACATCAGTGCTAATTCTGAAGATATTTCTTTTATGTAAATGAAAGAAAAGACGGGGGGGGGGGGGCTACACAAATTCTGCCTTGGTTTTCAAAGCAAACAGGTTTACTAGCTTTCTTCCAACATGGAGATACTGTGCAGTCATACATTTAAAACATGGTTTAATCATTGGGCTTCTTCTCGTGCTTACTGGTGAATATAACATTTGGAATCAGAAGGAGCTGTTTGTTGCAAAATTCCATGGATTGTTTCAACAATTTTTGAGCTAGCAATCTTATATCTATTTAACCTGAGCATTAGCCCCACTAAAAGCAGTGGGAATTACTTCTGAAGAAGGGATTTTTGGCATCTGGGAGGTTAATTTTCTTTATCAAAAGTGTACAAAAAAAATTCCTAATTTTGCAGAGTAGCAATTTGGTTAAAAAAATCTGCAATGGGGGAAAATGTTGGTTATGCTGCACTAGACTTTCAGTACTCAGGGGATCAATTATAAAAACACTCATTCAGCTATTTCTATTCAAATGAACACCTGAAGAGAAGGTCTCAAATGGTTTTAAGAGTGTGTGGATATTACTGGATAAATGTTAGCCCAATAAAAGAGATCATCATCTGCTATTTGTATGCATTTACGTTGACACTAAAAAGATCTTTGTGAAGGATTGCTGCTGCCTCTTCTTCTTCCTTTTTTCTCCTCTTTTTTTTTTCTAAACATGCATCTTTTATCTCCTATTCCCTTAACAATTTGGGAATTAAAGAAAACGTACCAGATGAGCTGTTCTTTAGTATTAAAGGGGCCACATTTAGCTGAACACACCTGAAGAAGGAAAAAGCCTATTTCCTTTGCCACTTATAAATATGGAATGATGCGCTTGGAGGCAAAGTCACAAGTTCCTAGTAGATTTCACCAGTCAGAGCTTGAAAAAAAGAGATTTACATTTACCCTTTGGTTTTAGGGCATGGGCCATTTCAAGTCCAAATTGTACTAGCTTCCTCCTCCAGTTCCTTTTAGCCATTTCTCGCCTCCCCTCCCCAAAAAAGTATTATTATTATTATTTTTCTTCTTATGCAAAATCCTGCCACCGCCATTCAAGGGGTATCGCCCTACAGTACTCGTATATTTAATTAGAAAGGCTGAACAATTATTCAAAGAGGCTATACTTTGCAATGTGCTAATCCAGATTGTCTATTCTTAGAACTGGAAGAGGCAAGATGTGTCAGATGATGACAGTCTACCAAGACTTGGGACTTCTGAAATGAACACTGGCATGGAAGCAGACTAATATAGTTTTGATGCTCAGGAGGAAAAGAGAGAGAAGGGGGGGGAGGGAGGAAGAGAGGGAGGGAGAGATGCCAGTAACAGCACTGGAAGCAGCATTACCATCTGGAAAGCAAACAAACAAACAGCTCTTAAATGTCACTGAGGAATATGGTATAGTTATATATGTAAAGTATTTTTTATTGATTTCTGTAAACTGCTGTAGCACCCTTTTAGGTGAAGTGTGAGATTTAAAAAGCAAGAAAATAAATATCAAGATTAATAACTTAAAGAATTATCCGAAAGTATGTATTTAGGGGCAGCGGAGAAAATCTAGGAGGGAGGCTAAAGAGACAGCAACTAATATTCACAATGAAAATATTCTGTTGTAAATTCCTTCTATGAAAAAGCTTTTGATGTGTGATTTGGAAACACAAACATTAAAGCTATTGTGTTGCGTTCAGTCTCTCATACTAACTTCTTTTGCTTCCAACAAGATATTTTTTTTTCTCCTTGGGATTTGAGACATTAAACCAGGAAGTAGAAGGTTAAAACTTTATTTTTAAAAGAGAAAAAAAATATTTACATAATCATAGTGTTTCTTTGTTAAGCACTTCAGTGTAAAATGTAGCAATGTTTTAAAAACTAAGCAAGATATTCATGATTTTTATGCCAGTTGAAAGATTTTAATCTAAGTGCAACTCTTACTTGTTTATTCCCATGTAAAAAAACAACAACACTCCAAATAGCACAGTCCTGTAATGCTTTCATCCTTCTATGCTTATTTCATATTTTGCTTTAGAAATGGGGAGAGGGGAAAAAACCTAAGAATAAAAATAGATTTGTGAATATGCATTTGCAGCTACTGATCTTCTTAGAGAGCAAAAATAATTTTTGTGGTCCGTAATCAAATCAATATATTTTTTATTCATTCATTCTTAATTGCACATTGATGAGGGGAGAGGAAGGCGCTAGTACCACCTTTTAAGCAGTGAATACTTTGAAATATTTTTCACTCAAAAGTAATGCCATTTCTTTTCCCCTTTCTAGCTCCAAAATTCCAAATATACTGTCTGGTTTATCATGCAAGCACACAACTGTACATTGAAAGCATTTGTTATATATTTCCACTTGTCCCTTCTTTATCTCCCCCCCCCACCTTTATTGTTGCTTTCATCACTGTGTTTTGAAGAAGGAAACAAAAATTACTCCGAAGGATAGCAGCTCTGATTCCAAATCTTACAGTGACACCTGCAGTCGAGTCATACACATTGATATTTTTATCCTGAGGCATAAATGTGTCCCTTGTGCCTTCAGTAACATACCAACATTTATGGTATATTGGTATATTGAGGTAAAAAAACTCTATTGAACAATGACCATCTCAAAGAAGGTATGAATGAAGCTTTAGCTTATCAGACAAATATCTACATTATTTGCATTAACGCAAAGCTGTCAGTTACTTGGAATATAAAACTGTATTGCATGATATGAGGAAAAACCTGGGCATATGGTCCATGGTGGGTGACTAGCAGTTCACCTTGTTAATCTAATTCATCTAATATATTCAGGAACAGTCAAGCACAATTCGGTAGTAGTATATAGTGCGTGAACTTAAGTTTCTCACCTTTCCGTCTCCAGTTAAAGAAATTTTTAGTCACGGACCGGACAAAACTTCTGCTTGATGAAACTCTGTAAAATCTGTTCTAGATGAACCAGTCATCTATTTCAGTATATCACAGTGTTGCAACTATTTATGTTGGCCCTGCTTCTGTGCTTTTAATAATAGTGTCAACGCTGCTAACATCGGATGTTCTTGCTTTGACAACATACGGTATGTCGGAACCATGACAAATAGCCTTAAACTATTAGGGAAGCAGCACATAGAAAAAAGCCACAGACTTTGTATATCCCAAGGTGCAAGACACAGAATAATCTTAACCTACTGGGATGCAAATGGTCTATTGGAAAATTAGGAAAAATATCTTTAAAGAAGGATCAGCTTGAGAAAATAAATTATCTGAAAAGCAGTAAGTCTCCCTTTCTTAAATATACCCAAACAGAAACAGGATGATTGTGGATGTTTTAATTTACATTTCTGGATAGTGAAGAAACTTGAGCTAGTTTAAAGGTAAGCTTCTTTAAATATAAAATAGTGTTTTTAAGATAACCTTTAAGATATTAAGCAGGGAAAACTTTCCTTATCGCTTTCTAATTCCGCAAAGATAAGTTGTTTAATTTCTCAATGTCAGATTGCATTGCTTTTTAGCATAGTATTTAATTAGCAAAAGGGCAGAAAAAAGAGGGGAAAGAGGCCATTATCTGGAACAANCATTAGCAAACAAATCAGACATGTGCGAGTAAGACTGAAGCCTTGCCAATAGCAAAGAGAGGCACATATAGATGCACTACTCAGTGCTGCATCTAAAGAGACTTCAGTTTTCTGAACCAATTCAGCGACTATGGACTTTTTACTGCTGCCAAGTGAAAGAATAGTCCATCCTTGAGTCAGCAGAAAACTATGCCAGCATAAAACATATCATGCCCTATCTTGCCTCTCTTATATCTGTTTCAAGTTACTACAGTTACTAGAGTTCCCTCCAAAGTGATTTGTGACAAAGCCTAGCAGTTTTTACACACCTTGAGGCTATCCTTGGACTCTGTCAAAATGAAGCAGAAAATACTACCTTAACACTGATTAACAGCTGAGAAGAACTGAAGCCTGTGTCTTATGTACTGGAGACAAGAAGGCAACTTTTGAGCATATTTATAGTATCTATAGGTACAAGTAAGTGAGAACCAGTTTGCTGTAGTGGTTAAGGTTCTGGCTTAGAAACCAGGAGACTGTCAGTTCTAGTCCAGTCTTAGGCACAATGACTTTGGGCTTCTCAGCCCACAGGGTTGTCGTTGTAGGGGGGGAAAGGAGGAGGAATTATTATTAGGCATATTTGCATCTTTGAATTGAGTGTCTGTCTGTGTTTTCTATGACAAGATAAAAATCTAAATATATTCCCCTTTTATAAAATAAAACAGAAGAAAAAGTTCAAATGATGTTCTGATTTTCCTGTTTTCATATGCTCTGATAGTAGTCCTATATATACTATCACAAGCAGGACATTAAGAGATGTGAATTTGCTCTGTGTGTGTGTGTGTGTGTATGTGTGTGTATTGTAACACCAATATTTTGAAATAATTATAATAATTAGAAACACATACATAATCAAGCACATATTACTGTATGGTTACTATTTAAGACATTTCCCTAAGTGGAAAGTTGTGCAGAATAGGCAGGGTAAGAATTACCGAACTCATTTTGCAAATGGTTCCTTAATTCAAAAATAGCCCAACCCAACTTGTGTCAGTCTATGAACAATAGAGCCTGACTTATACTTGAATCTGGAATGAGAGAATCTTTGTTCTTCCACTATGGAGCTTTATTATGTCTTCAGCCATATTATGAGCTTAATAAATACGGTAAATGCCATGACAATGGCATTTGTTGTCATGAAAAAATTAAATTTGCAATTAAGTTAGAATTATATAAACGGTAAAGGCAGGCCACATTTCTTTTAAATTGGTGTGTAAGGGGTTGCGTTATGCATCCTTCAAATCTGTTTTTTAAACTGTCCCCACCACCCTCTGCCTTTTGCTCTGAAGGGCCAAGTTTTAGAGAAATTACTCCAAGGATTTACCAAACCTATTCTGATTGTGCATACAACTTTTTATTTAGAGAGAAAATGGACCTTGGACAAAAGGCTATAGTGCAGTTTTGTTGAAACCCCCCCCCCCCTCTCCTTTGTCAGAAGCTGGCTGGGAAGGATGCATATAGTGGTCACATGACCTGGAAACACTGCAACTGTCCTAAATACATGTCAGTTGCCAAGCACCCAAATTTTAATCATGTAACTGTGAGGATGTTGTGATTGTCATAAGTGTGAGGATAGGTTGGATGTCACATTTTTGAATGACACTGTACGGTTATAAGGTGAGGACTACTTTTAGTAGGAATTACTAGGAGCCTTTCACATCATCTGATTATGAACTGGGAAAAGAGGGGGACACTCATAATCTATTACTTGTTCTGCCATTTCATTATTGTTATTTTGCTTTACCATGCTGCTTGTAAAATAGATGAATCAGCTAGTCATAACATTACAAGGGAAGCACTGGCCTTTATCTCTGATTTTGTGTTCTTGAATTTTACTGATCTACTTCCAGAGACTGAGAATGGGAGAGATCATTGCAAAGTTCAGATCTAGTATTCCTCCTCCCCTTCCTCCACCAATCACTTCTTGAAAAATGTATAATTTGCTGGTCTTCTCATGTATTTGAGCTGCATATCTCTGATCTAATTCTTCCAATATGCAAATATCCTTACTACAAGTGTGTGAGAGAGCGACTATGTTCAAATGTGCAAAAAAAAAAAAAAATCCTTTATAACTTTTCTCAATATTCTGCTGATTGCCAACTCAGTAGCAGATGTGCTGTGCTTAATGGTGCATATACAAGAAGCGTTCCCTAATCCCTAAATGAACTTCTTATCTCTAAATATATACAGGATAAGCTATATAAACTCCATTTAGTTACTCTGCTATTAAATCTACCAGAACTGAAAAGGCAATGAATATTGTTAAAGCTAGCACCTGTTAATGAGAAAAAAAATGCCCCCTCCCTAATACAAAACAACAATGCCAACAAATCAAAATTATCAAAACAGAAGTTAAGGCAAGCTCGGATTGTTTAGGCTCAGTGAGAGAGCATTTGGCACTTTCACTAATGAAGAAAGATTTTCATTCCCATGTAGAAAAGCAAGTGATATCGGCCCATTACAGGATCCCGTGTCCCCTCTGTGAATTTACCACACTTATTGGTAGATAGAGCTAATGTGGATAAAGGGAGATGTGTTCAGAATGAATATTTCATTAGGGTATTTCTTAATAAAGGTTTAGGAACTGCTAGAACAATTGGTACAAGCCGAATTACTTTTTTGCTTCTTGTACAATGCAAGATCCTCATGTATCCTACTTTATTCAAATTAGTAGCAACACCATGGAGTTAATTTTCTCTTTGAATGACTGTTCAGTTCAAAACTAGTGTAAAGCCCCCCCCAAAAAAAATCCCATTAGAAAGGGTCTTCAAGTTGTCCCTCAAAATTTGGCACTTGAATAATTTAAGCAGACAAAAGATCACCTGGCCAGTTTTCCACTGTAGTAAAAGGCACTTCTGTGCTGCAGTTCCATTAATTCTTTCTGAGATTTATAGTCAAAACACATGGCAATGATTCCAGAGACAAGAAGGCTGGCCTGGGTATACAGGACCTGATGATCTGTCAGTCCTGCCAGACTTCCCACCAAGCTCAGCACTACATTTTGCCATATACTTAATCCTGCATACAGAGACTTGATTACAGCAGAAGCTGATAGAGATAACACTGCTAGATAAATTGCTTAACTGCAGACAAAATAAAGCCATACCTATAGAGAAGAGCTGCCTCCTGCAGAATGTAGAAATCAGGCCAGTGTGTCTGTTCTGGAGTTTACATCTTAGAATTTTGTCTCCCACATTTTTTGATTCAGTGAAAACAGGGCCCCTCTCTTCTTAGGAGTAGGTCTAACCTGCTCAATGTCTACACAAGAACTTGGTCTAGCTAGAGAACCACCACTTCTCAACTCCCCTACTCCAGCCCTTATATTTCCCATGCTTAGGGTAGTGTAGACAAGATAGCAATTGCAATAGCATTTAGACTTATATACCACCCCATAGTGCTTTACAGCACTCTCTGAGCAGTTTACAATGCAAGCATTATTTGCATATTGCCCCAAACAATCCTCATTTTACCAACTTCAAAAGGGTGGAAGGCTGAGTCAACCTTGAGCCCCATCCGGATTGAACTCTGGACTGTGGGCAGAGTTTGCCTGCAATCCTGCACTTTAATTATTGTGTCATCAGATGCTCTCTGTTGATCTTTCTCACTTATATCTTCTCTTACCAGTCATATATTTTACGTTTGCTGTGGCCCAGAGAGGCTAGACAAGTAAGATGGTGATGGCAGATGCTTTTGTTATTTTCATCTTCATTGTTGCTTGTACTGATCAGAGGGAAGTAGCGGGAGAACAGGAAGGCACCAGTAACAAGAGCAACAACGGGAGTGTGGGAGGAGATGGTTTGTCAGAAGTATCCCTTTCTTTTAAAAGGTAGCTTGAAGAATATCCAGTGATGTTATGGTTGTAATGAATGTGCAATGCATGCTACAACAAAAGCCAATTGTGTCAAATACATGTAGGCACAGCAGGTATAGACAAGTCTGTCCCATTATTTTCCTTTTAAGGAGAAAAGACCATGGGATTCAGTGATCTGGGTGGTCCACTACAAGGGCATCAGCACACCTTCTTTTTCTGTGTAGTTTTGGCAGGTAAGGGGATCCTATTGATATTATTCTGTAAGCTACCTAGAGTTGCCTTAACAAGATGGGTGGCATACAATTTTGGTAAATAAATAATTCTGCCCCGTTCTCTTTTCAGTGTTCCAGTGGAAATATAATGAAGTGAATCCTAAAATTAATTGCACTCCACTCAAGACAAAGCTTTTCTTTAGACTGGATGATCAAGCCTAGGGTGGGATGGGTGTGGGATAGTACAAACAGCAGCCTTGCAGAGATGCCGCTTTCAGCATTTCGTGCTTAAACTTGCAGCGCACCTGCCTACATTACACCCAGCTATGTCCAGGCAATTCTATTGTCACCTTGGATAAACATTAAAACATTTACCATGTTTATGATGGAAAACATGAGGAGGGAGGGAAATTCCTCCAGACAAAGAAAAGCCAACATTTAAAAGAGAAATTGCTTATCCATATGCAAATTTTTGCGATTATTCCATAGAAAAGCTGTGTCCTAGTTTTTGAAATATATATTTCACTTTATGTTGCACACAGCTGGGTTTATATTGGCACTCATGCTAATATGCAAAATACAAGTCTCTTGCATTCAGAAATGACTCTCTTTATAAAATGCCAGGAGGGCACCTGCTTTCTTTTGAAGGCTTGATCGTGCCAAACACTCAGCAGCCGTTTGTGGCCATTTTCCAGCTCTGACCACATAGCTTTCCTGGCTTCATGCCAACTCAAGACCAAAGAGTGTTTACTTCAATTGCTATGGCCTGGTCAAAAAGTTTCACACATTCCATGGGAAGGCTGCGATAATGAGATGCAGCACATTGAAGAGAGAAGGATGTCAAAGTTGATTGTGTGCAGCGTAATTACAGGGAAGCTTAGATGCACTCACACACTCACACAGTGTCCTGATCAGCTGGATGAACAGGAGTCTCATCTGCATAATACAAAATACTCCTCACATACAGAATATTAACCAGTCTTTGCAAAACTTAGATTGACATTCACACGGTTGCTGGGCTAATCAGAAGCTACAATTCACATCCATTTGGAAAGTGAAGAGTGATATCAACTGGAAGGGATGGGCTGTTGTATCACTGTACAAAGAAGTCATTACTCTGCCAGAAACAAATCTGTTATTTGATGAAGTTTTAGTTTCCTGGAAAATGTTTGAGATCAACTTCCATGGAATTTACCAGCTCATCTGATTCTTTTCCAAACCACTATTCTCTATGACTTCCCTGCATTTCATGTGATAATTGCTAGAGAGGCAACATGTAAAACAATTGCACAGCTAAAGAACTCTGGATGTGATTACTCAGTTCAAAATTCAAAGAGAATAGAGAAAAAGATGGCCAGCCAGTTAGCCAGTCAAAAAAAACTTGTTTTTGAAAATATTTATGAACAACAGAGGAGCTTTCATAGACAACAGAGGAGCTTTCATTATCACCTATAAGGCAATTCACCTCACCCAAAAGCTGCATTTTCCCTTTGTGATGCCTAATAGAGCTAGTACATCCCTTGGTTTGGGGAAGGCCTGTGAGGTTTCTTCTTCTTCTTAGAAAAATGAATGAATTCTGGAGAAAAGAGCTTCATCAATACCATAGCTCTTGACATTGATCTACTACCAAGAACTAGATTAATTTTTTATTAACTCCCACTTGCTCTCCTTAATTATGAGGAACTGCTTGGTTTTTTGTTGTTGTTGCATTAACTACTTTAAGATTTGATTTCCTGAGTGCACTTTCAGGACTTATAGGATTGCTACTATAAGGTGTCTTGTTTCGCTATGGAACCGAATAACCCATAAAATACATCATCAGATGACTCAGTGGAAGAACATATGCTTTGCATATAGAGCCATACAGAATGCGTGCTTTATATCCAGATTCAACCTCTACCATCTTCAGCTGAAGGAAATGTGAAAGTTCTCTATCAGGAGTTCAATAGTAGTTCTGTCCAATTAGATCAGTACAGCCAATTAACTTCACAACTTAGGTTTTCATCCGTTTTAACTTTTTCTGTATGATTTCAAACCCAGGTAGAATAAATTTAGATGATTGCCCAAGATCACTGCTGAAGTCTAGAAGTCTTCCAGGTTTCTTTGCAGTTGCCCTGATGATGTCATTATCATTAATCAAATTCTCTCCTTCCCCTCCCGTTCAAATTTCTGTATTTAGTTAACAGTGTAATTAGAGGCAAGTGGGAAAACAGCACTGTCAAAGAACAGCCTGCATTGAGTGCTTTGTTATTCCCTTATGATTCTGAATAGAAACTGGAGAGAACATTTTAATTAGCATGTTAGGGCCATTTCACACATTACAAAACAATAAACCCAGGTTTGCCATAGTGTTTGCAGTCAATAGGAAATTGCCATTGACCTGATTTTCTGAGAATTCCTGCAGATATGTGGGCTTTTTCACACCATTATTTTTTTTGCATTTTGGAAGCATAAACTTCACAATATTATATGCAAGGACGCCCATAACATGCAGTTCAGAACTGACTATAAAACAGATTGCTATATACAACTGAAAGTTTTGTTGGCTTCATTGTAAAACATATAAAATAAACAAAGGGAGAAAATACTATAAATATATAACAAGAAAGGGGGGCAGGTCTCAAAGTAATAACTACTTGTCTGTGTTCACACGTAATCCATACTAACATTTTGTAATAAAAAATCATGGTAGGGGGTAAATTGTGATCCTACAGATGTGGTTGGATTAAAGAAGTCTAATATAGGTTGTGTTCTTCATCCCTGATGACTTTTCTCTAAATGGCAGCACCTTCTTTGTCTTCATTTTCACTCGCACAGCCCTTTGAAATATTACACAGTTTTAGAAATCAACAGCTTCTTTAATTGCAATTCTTGAGGAGTGAATTTCAGTCTTGAGACGCTTAAACCCCTATGTAAACAATATATTTGTTTAGGAAAGAGGTTTACTGCTCATTCACTCCCTGAAAAAGAACTAAGCCTAATATATCTCAGCACCTGGTTAGTTATGTCAGAGCTGAAAAGCAAAGGTTAATACTTGGGTAGGCGATCATCAGAGAATTCCTAGGCTGTAGCCTAGACTGAGAATACAGAAACCTTCTCAAAAAATGCTGGCGGCAACCTAATGTGGTACTACTGTCAAGCAAATTGCAGAACTGTGCCCATGTAGTCATCACTAGATGAGCTGAGATGAAATCAAAGGTGCTTTTATCTTAAGAGATAATATATCTAGTCCTCAGGGTCTAGAGACAGCCCCTGATCAGAACTATTAGAAATGGTAGTCATGGTCTTTGGTACTTTTAAAAAATTAAGCATACAACTAGGTAAAACATGCTTCTGAAAAAAAATCTGTGCAGTTCAAAAGAAAGAATGGAAAGAAGACCCACAAGATCACTTAGTACTGTAAAATAATCGACAATAAGGAAGAAAGAATGACATGGTGTATTATGGAAGAGGCCATGGCTGGATGATGGAACAGCAAGCTGGACAACTCTATACTGAAACATTTGGTTGCAGACCACATATTTGGTTTTACTTTGATTAATCATGCAGAAAAGAAGCCAAGGTCCTGAAAGTTTTAACAATGAAAATATTATTTAATAATATCTCTATCTTCTGACATGACAGTTGATTTTCATTAACCTTTAAGTTTAATTATACATGCCAAAAATGTGCCAAATAAATATATTAAAAGTACATTTCAATCCCTGGCATTGCTTCCCAAAATACTTCTGTGATTACCATCTCCCACAAAATCCAGCTTTTCTGATGCCTAGTGGCCACAACTCTCTAGTTCCAAAATATATCTGCAAATAAGCTTATAATTAAAAGTGTATCAAATTGCATACCCTCCCATTTAACCCCACCTGCAGACTATTAGTGATATTATCAAGTGACTTTTGTGTCTGTTATATTCTACTGCATTTGTCTCTTATTCAATTTTTTAGCACATGACTTCATCCTAATCATTCATATGCACCATCAAGAAACCAGGGACAGTGAGGGAGGGAAGGAGTCAAGAGAATTAGAGATTCCATGTCCATCATTATGCACCTTTCAGCCCTGCTGCTGACTCCCTGGGTGACCTTGGTTAAATTGCAACCTTTCTGTCTTCCTTTATCCATCTAATATGAATCTAACTCCTATGGCCCAATATTTATTTAGCTTCTAGGTTTGTTATGAAGCTTAATGTTTGCCAAAAGCTTTGAGATCAGATGATTGAAAGTGCTTATACAAAGTTCAAAATATAACAAAGACAATGAAGGTGTTTTGGGGAGGCAGTGGATGGACATTTTGGCTAAGTGCCAGAAAGTTTATTTGGACCAAATAGCTTCTATTATCAGGGCCACCTCTATTTCAGTTTCTAATTCATCAATTAAAAATATCCAAAGTTCTTTAAATAAGGACTCGAACATATTCAGCTGTACATAGAACCAGTTGACTATATTTATATGATTTGAAAACAGAGCTACCAAACAGCAAAATATCAGCTATCAGGCCTTAAGCATTGTGTTGTAAATAAAATCTGCTTTACATACCTTGTATCCTCTGTGGACAAACATCTAGCACAAATAAGCAAAACCTTTCAGAGTTTAAAGCAATAAAGTGCTTCTTTTTTTTTTTTACATATAACCTTTAGCAAAAAGCTGAATGTGTTATATGTCAGGTATTTCTAATACTGCCATATTAAGCAGCAAAAAGGAAATTAAAATTTAAATATAAAGGAATTCAGATTTTAGAAATCTTAAGTGTCTCCAAACTTTTCCCATTATTGTAACTGGTACAATAAAATTAAAGAACATCCACACGTAGGCTGCCTTAAGTCTCCAAAGACAGGATATATGTTCACATTATAATTATCATTTAGTTCAGTGGTTCTCAACCTTTTTAATGCCGCAACCCCAACCAGTCGTAAGCCGAGGACTAAACCGGTCGTAAGTTGAGGACTAAACCGGTCGTAAGTCGAGGACTACCCAACTGGTCGTAAGTCGAGGACTTTCCCTGCTCGGGAGCGCCGCACATGCGTGGTTCCGCCCCCTGCGCCGGCCAAGGCGTAGCTGGCAAGCGGCAGAGACGGAGCAGGCTGACCACCAGCTGGCCCAGCTCAAGGGAGGTAAGGCACCCGCTGGAAAAGGGAAAAAAATGGCGGACAGCCTTGCTTGGCGACCCCCGTGAAATGGTCGATCGACCCCAAATGGGGTCGCGACCCATAGGTTGAAAACCGCTGATTTAGTTTCCTCCAACCAAACAAAATAATGGAAAGAAAATTAGGTAAAGGGCTCAAGCCTGTCCATTTGTCTGACAGTTAGCAATACAACTTCCTAGTAAACAGACTGGGGAGGAATGTGGGGTAGCAGCAGTTGGATCAAAGCCCAATGTTATGACTCCTCCATTTTAAGACATCCCCTCCTCTACCCTACCCCACGCATGCGACTCAGAGCTGTTATTGCCATGTGTTATGTAGATTTCTGTACCTTTGAGCTTAGGCGCATCGTCAGGATCCAGGACTTTCATCAGAATGATAGAGGCAGCATCCTACGGCTGTAATGTAAGCCCATTCCATTTGTATGTATGAGGTCACAATGGACACACAAAAGGGTTCCAGCCTATACCTCATAGGCACAATGTTGCTTTCATCATGTGTTCTACCTCCACTTATGAGATGCAAGACTAACCAAAGTTCACCCCAAAAACTTCATGACCAAACAAGAGTGTGAATCTTAATCTCACAACCAACAGCTTCCTCTCTTGATTCTGTCAGGCTATCTCGATATTTCTTTGGGAAATCCTTTGTGTTGGGGGTGCCTCTCCTTTCTCCTCTCCAGTCAAACGAGGAATTGGGATGAGCAACTTTCTGTGTTGTTATTCAAGATTTGGAATATAAAATGCACAAACTGAAATGAATGATTTTCAGGCCTTTTTGGCTTTTGGCATAGCTGTTATTTTTGTCTTTTTAAAAAAATGTATATTTATGTATTTTGTTCTTTTGAAATGCTTTCTTTTAAAAATACTTGGTGAGATTAATTGCTTCGTAAAATACTTACAAAATATTCTGAAGATAAAATAATCCTCCTTTATTAAGTGACAATGGAAAAGAAATATTTCTATCCTATGAGAAAAAAATAATATCTGGTCTAGAGCATTTAGAAATAATATTAAAAATCGATTATTTCTAATGATTTAAGTAGTTCCTAATTTTTCACAATTGTTTTTGTATTTACTAAAATTCTTAAAGGGAGAAATAATTTTGAAAATTATTTCAGTTCCTCATCCTAGAAATGTATTTCGCCCAACGTAAGTCAATTAAAATAATCTATTTCCTCATTAAAAGAATTAAAGAATTATACATTACAGCAATATTTTAGTGAAAAGATAATGGATCTGACATTTTTAGAACAAAATTTTGATTTCTAGATACAAGGAAGCTAATTGTAATCCAAATCTTACATTAAAAACAAGTACCAGCATAAAACAAAATGACAAAATTTTATTTTCTCAAAGGTCAAGCATTTATTTTCCTAAATGTTAAGCAGACATGTATTTCAGTATAAAATGTTCATAAATGTTTAGGCAAGGGAATCTTTGAGTATTTAATAAATTTATTATGAATAGGCCACAAAGCTCATAATGAAACTCATATTTCCTTTCCCCTGGATCAAGGAAGCTAATCCTAATCCAAATCCTACTTAAAAAGAAATACCAGTATAAAACAAAAACAACCTGCAATAATAAAAGATATTACTATTATGGAAGCTCTGAAAGTGTCCACATTACTGATAACCTTCATATAATATCTAAGCAAAGTCACTTCTCTGTTGGGGACAGTATTCTTCTTGGCTGTAACAGCAAAACATGCTCTCTGCCATTGGTTGGGGAACACTTTCCCAACTGTCTCTTTTTGACTATCTCAGGACCATTTTTTTTGCTAACAATTCCAACATGGACTAAATGCAGATGCAACTGATACAGGTAGTCCTCGACTTGCGACAATTGAGCCCAAAATTTCTGTTGTTAAGTGAGACATTTGTTAAGTGAGTTTTGCCCCATTTTATGAGTTTTCTTGACACAGTTGTTAAGTTGCTAAGTTAGTAACACAGTTAAGTTGCTAAGTTAGTAACACAGCTAAGTGAAACTGGCTTCCCCATTGATTTTGCTTGTGAAAAGGTTGCAAAAGAGGATCACATGACCTAGGACACAGCAACAGTCCTAAGTATGAGTCAGTTACCGAGCACTTGAATTTTGGTCACATGATCGTGGGGAATGCTACAAAGGTCATAAGTGTGAAAAACAGTCATAAGTCATTTTTCAGTGCCGTTATAATTTTGAATGGTCACTAAATGAACTGTTGTAAGTCAAGGACTACCTGTATTGAAGATTCCAGGAAGTGCATATTATACTAGGCACCCACGGGATGGAATTTAACATTGGAGCACAGTACATAAAATGAAAGGGCCAAACTTTTTTAAAACATTTTTTCCTCCAACATAAGACAAAGTGGTAATACAAAAATTCTAAACCACCAACCTATGGATTTACCAAATATAGAAATCTGAAAAATATATAATCCCCACAGGTCCACTCTCATATGTGCCATGGTTTCAAGTATACAAATTTTCAGGGTTTCATGTTTTTAAGCCTCCTATCAAATGTACAAGTGGGAATACCAAAGCTGCTTTTACCCAGATGATTGAGAATCTCCGTAGACCAGGGGTCAAACTGTGGGCCAGATGTGTCATGCTGAAACCACGCCCATCCCATTGCCGGCAATGGGAAAAAAGTTGCAATACGTCGCAACACATCACGTGACATTGCGAGTTTGACACCCCTGTCGTAGCCGTATAAGTGGGAAGTATATCTTGAGAGTATCTGTTTGGTATAGCGGTTAAGGCACTGGACTAGAAACTGGGAGGCCCCATGTTTTAGTCCTGCCATAAGCAGAGCCAGCTGAGTGACCTTGGGCCAGATATTCTCAGCCCAGATCAGCTAATCACGTCTGAAAAATCTTGCCAAGTGAATTGCATGGACCTGTGTAGACAATCACAAAGATTCAATACTGACTTGAAACAAATAAAATCTCACACACACACACAGATAGAGAGAGAGGGGTGGTGGTAGGTATCTTGGAGTACACTAGTTTTCCAGTATATTATACACTTTCTAGGATATATGCTTTATATTTGCTTTTTAAAAATCAGACACTACTATCAACTATGGCATTTGTAACACTCAGGTATCTGTAACTCAGTTGTATCTATTATGACTCCAAACTGCCACTTTTATATGCATACATATAACGTCTGCATTTAAAAACATGACTGCTATTATATAAAAACATTTTTATTACAAATGTGCACATAAAATGTGCCTTTTATGTGCATGTTTAACTATTTTCTGTAGGATGTTCAATCTGGTGCCTGTTATAAACAAAGTAATACTGTTATATTCATTACACAAAATACACATCTCTAAATTTGTAGGAAGGTGGAATTTGAGGTCATATGCTATTTGTCCTACAGAGCAATTATAGTAAAAAAAACCCACCCCTATACACTGCTGTTGTGTTAGAAAATTATCTACCCACTTTTACTGAAAAAAAGCTCTTCATTGGGTAAAAACACTTATTTAAAAGTGGCAATTTAATGTTTGCCCCTATAGATTAATTAATGCACAGTTTTTCAATTGGTTACTAAACAATTTTATCTGAATTCAGCTTCTTTGCACTTTGCTTTAGAGTCTATTTTGCTTTATCTTTATTGAAACAATGATGGGAATTCCTAATGTGCTTAAAGCCAATTAAAATCAGTTCTCTTTAGCACTATAAATATTGTGAACATGGATAGAAAAAGGAATATAGACTGCTTATCATGATTCAACCCTCATCTAAATATGATCGCCAAACATTGTGGAATTTAGTATCAACAATATAACATACTAAACATCGCTTGAAAGCCATTAAGGTTCTAAGTATCAACCAAAACAGATGGAATATTCAGCAATGGTTCATTGTGATATCTTTTTTATAACAACACCCTGACTCCGAAGTTTGATAGCAAACTAAGCACTCTTTCGGTGATAATAGTGACAGGTGTTTGATGCCTATAGATTTTAAATATTCATTTAACCCTTCCACATTGCATCTGCTCCCATCAACAAAATGTGTATACACTGATTCTGCTGAATAATGAACTAATGCTTTGAAGATTAAATCAAGCAAAAATAATTATTAATAAAGTTCTGTTCTAGTACATGTGCAACATACTTTTTGTTTGCTTTGTTTTTTATATTATTAAATTAGCAATAAAAATGAATACAACAAATCAAGCTGATTCAGTTTTCTTAACTAGGATGTGAAGAAATCTCCAAATTTCTAGATATGTAGAAATGTAATAAAAACACAAAATAAAATACATGGACATATCAAGAAATATATGAAGAATGGTATTTTCTCAGTTAAAAACTGATTTCATTAGTCATTTAAAGATGGACTCATATACTCAGAACACCAAATGGAAGTTTCTTGAAAAGTCAGGAGTTTCTACTTGCATTAAGTTCCCTTTGACTTTTATACTGCTTACCTAAGTTTCACAGTGACTTCTGATACTACACAAACAGTGGCAGCTGGGCAAATTCTAAAATTTCTGGAAAATGCATCTTATTTGAAACATACCACTTTCTAACTAAAGATCAGAAGCTAATGCAACTCTTAATAACTTGCTATAAACTATTATGTTTAATTTAAACTGTAACTACATTCCAAATAGATATGTAAATCATCATCTATTTAAGTCAAGACTGCTTTTTCAAGTCTGAAATAAAAGTGAGTAGATAAAATTGAGACTTTTCAATGGTTTTGTTCTAACTACAAAGCTACAAAAATATTAAGTGGTACATGGATTTTGGTATGTCTTTGTTATTGTACAAGTTTTAATCACTGAAATGAAAAAACAGTGCCATCTCCTGGCTGAACTATTAACTTACTTTTTTTTTTGTAAGTTTGATATGGTGATCAGTTCAATAACAAACACAGTTATGTTATTAACAGTTGGACTGTTGTTTTGACCAATCAGAGTTTCTAATATACAAACACATCTCAAATTATTAACAGTTTCAAGCTTAAATTCCATACTCTTCCCTAAGTGAATTAAATTCTCATTATTCCACACTTCCATACTAAGGTCAATAATATGCAACATTAAATAATGGATATCCTTTGGTCCTTTGAAAAATAAAAGCCAGGAAGTAATATTTCACTTTTTTAAAAATACAGATTCCAATTATATATATTATTAGTGGATGGTTTTAAATCAGCTTCTTTTACTTTCAGCAGTGTTGTATTCACATCTAAGTTTTCTTATTTAGAAAAAGACATTTAAACTAATTTAGTAATTGTGGAATACCACTATTTATACATTCAAAAGAAACCAAGCAACTGTGGGATTGTGCTGTTTTTTTTTATTGTTTTCCATGGAGAAATACATCATCTGTTTACAAAATAGCTCTTGAAAAATACAAGGAGTACAGATACTATAAAACAAAGCAACTCCAGTCATGAGACACCTACGTACATCATGCGAAAGCAACAGTCTGATCTCCAGGTTATGAAAACTAGAATTAAAAAGTCACTATACAGGAAAGATTCCAAGTTTCCAGCTTGGCAAAACTTGGTGCAGATACATGAAACGTTTAATAAAATGAAGGGGGAAAAAGATGTCCTGATGTGTAAACAAGACTAAATTTGTGCCTGGCAAGTTCGATCTAAACTCCATAGCTACACAAAATGCACAGATAGCTTGTACACTTCAACTGATACCCTTCTTGTTTGGGCAGCAGGAGAAAGAGAAGGAGCAAGGAGGGTGTGGGGAAATTTAAGAGGGTGGAAGCTGGATCACTGGAGGCAGAAGAGGGGCAGGGATAAGAATTTTTTTATACTAGACATCATAGACAAAATGGCAGAAAATAAAGATCTTGGTTACTGCGTGGCTGAGGAGATAGGTAGGGAGTAAGCTACATTCTCTTGACTTTGGAAAATTAACTTATAGGGAAAAGGGAAAGAGCAATTAATTTTTCTTTAAGATGGAAATGCACATGTAGAAGGATTGAGCACAATGCAGGGAAGGAAGTTATTAAACATGCTGATCAGAAAAAATGGGAAGGGCAGTTTAACCATCCCACTTAATTTTGCTGAAATCAAGGTTACGTGTAGTTTGTTATCTCCATCTGATAATCACTGGCATTCCACACTTTCTGTTTAGTCATGAGAGATTTCCATTTTTAAACAAACTTTCTGCTAATAATTTTATAGCTCTACAGAACAAAGCAAAAACAACTGGTTAAGGAGAGCTTTATCAGATCATTTAAGTGCCTGCTAGAAATGTGATTCTAAAAAAATTAAACATTCAGAATGTAAAGCTGCTTTCAGATGAGCTACCTAAAAATAAAACTGTTAAAACCCTAGAGTAGGTAAGATCTGCCTTAAAATATGAAATCTTTGTAATGCAGACAGGACTCCTCTGGAGTATACAAAACTTTTATACTTAATGATGAAAAAGCAGTCAAAACAGGACTATGCTTCACAGGCACACTTTATTTACTGTATTTCATTTCTGGGGGAAAGTAGCATCTGTAGCTAAGGGCTACAGAGCTTAAAAGAAAAACTACCAGTATTTCACTGACAACAATAGTCCAATTTTGGGCATACAAACAGAACATGAGTTAAATGCAAACATTTCTTTTTCCTCTCCAAAAAATATGGTAATAGGAATGGGAAGGTAATAAGGAGAAGGCTTGATTAAACTGAAAGAATCAATTATTTGCTTTTTGACAGCTGATTTGTATGCACCATAAAATAACTCCCAAAATAAAAAATAGTCAATTTCTTAATCATGCCCCATCGAATATTTTAAATGTATTTTCCCAAACTTAGAACTTCCAAGATTTGTCATTTTCTTATAAGGGCTTGCTGCATCCTAATGGTGACTGAGCTAGATACAATGCATACTTTTACCTTCAGTATACAATATATCAAGCCATTTTCTAATTTGAAGGTCACAGATTTTGAAGAATTTTTTTTTTTAATAAAAATAAAATCTATCAAGCTGAAGCACTAAAATTAGTCATATTCCAATAAAAAAAGTACATAAAAGTGCATTTAAGGAATTCTTTTGCCAGTTTTAGCTGAATTTCTTTTCTTCCAAACAATGCATCAACACAAACCCAATCAGTACATCAAATATGGCTAGAAATAGTATTCCCATTCCTTTTTATAGGCAGTAATCCTTTAAAGAATTTAATGTAACTGTTGCTAACACATTAATAGTACTCCTGGCTCCACAAATACGAACCTGGACTTCCAGATCAAGTGATTATAGCCCAGCAAGAGAAGTGCACAAAATATACCTAAATCCATCTGTGTTCACATTCTCGTCTTGCACCTTCTGTTCTCCTTTCCAGTATTAGAAGACAACAGGTTAAATTGGCAGATACTGTTTATGGACCCCTGAGGTTGGTTTTACCGATTCAATCTTAGTTTTATTGAATTTTTGATAACTGGAATAGGATTTGCAGGGAGAGCAGGGATATCTGAAAGATCGGTACTGGGCGTTTTCTGGGTAGAGAAAAAAAGGAAGAAATATTAGATAAAATTTTGATTATACGTTATTAAAAAGTTAAACATGAAACTTTCCATTTGTTGTAATTGTTTCAAATCTTAGTTTCCCCCCAACTTTAGTTAGTGCCAATTTATTTCAGAATGATGCTAATAAACTTAACATGGATTTCTGAAAACTTACACAGAGCAACAAACTCATGTTCCTCTGCTTCTTCACTAACTGTTGTCCGGGTTATTCAATAACTCCCATTCTAATCTGCTATTTTCAAGAAATGTAATTAATCTTCAATTATGTCAAAAAGCTGTAGAATCTACTACACAGAATTCATTATGAGGGGAGAGAAGGCAAAGAAATCTATATCAATCCACATGTCAGAATGCAGATCAGAGCTTTATACCTCAGGGGGCGGCAGTGTCTTGCCTACCTTGTCAACTAAGCAGGGTTGACCTTAATTCAAGTTGGTTGGCTAGACTACAAAGTAGTATCTAAGAGAGAACACAACCGCTTCTATTGCGCTCCCAAGAAAATGCAAAGATGTAGTTGTCAGGAGTCAATTTGAAGTTGAAGGCTTTTATTTCTACAAAATGCAGAAATAGATTCATTCTAGTACCTGAGGAGCTTGTAGAGATACTGTGGTCTGAAGAGTTTCCTGCTGAGAGGCCATATCTGATTCTGTATCAAAAAGTTCCTGAAAAGAAGAGAAGTATGCCAACATTTCTTAGTAGATCACTGTAATTCAATTATGAGTTATTTGGAATCTTAACATTTTAATATTAACAAAGTTTATTAAATTTATTTGAAAGAAAAGAATCTGGAGTAGTTCAAACACAATTACAGATAGTCCTCAACTTACGACATTTTTTGTTGTTAAGTGAGTTCTGCCCCATTTTATGACTTGTCTTGCAACAGTTGTTAAGTGAATCACTGCAGTTGATAAGTTAGTAAACCGATTGTTAAATGAATCTGGTTTCCCAATTGACTTTGCTTGTCAGAAGGTCTCAAAAGGTGATCACATGATCCTGGGGATGCTGCAAAGGTCGTAACTATGAAAAACGGTCATAAGCCACATTTTTCAGTGCCGTTGTAGCTTTGAACGGTCACTAAATGAACTGTTTTAAGTCGAGGACTACCTGTATTTCATTGCACATCCTAACATCTATCTTCAGAGCCCTGAAAAAATGATTTCATAGGGTTGAATACAATTTGCCCCAGTTGTGTCACTCCTTGAGGTTGATTCTGTTGAAGTCACTGAGAATGAGGGGGTATTTCACCAATCCCACTTTCCCTTGGAGGATCTGTAGCTGTCCCAAGCATATTTCAAAGGACACTCTGGTTGCAAAGTAAGGGGTGAAGTAATTGAGGTTAAGGTGGTTACCAAGCTTCTGTTATTTTCTGGTATATTGAACTTGTCTTTTTTGGTTGCTCTGATGGACTAAAACTGTTCTACTGGCCACCCATAAGTTGAAAAAGTCCTTTGCAGAAAGTAAAAACTGGATCCACATTGTTGAGTTCCCTTTTGTAGGTTCCTTTTTCAGTGCTTCTGCCAAGTGACAGCCAACAGCTGCCTACCAGGACTTGTCTAAAGACTATGCTGTAGTCTTTTCAGCTGCAACTAAAGAGCCTTTTATTGTCCTGGATCTTTTAAGACTAAAATGTATTTTAATTTTAAACCATTATAATTGTTTTGAGTTGCTGTTAATGTCATTTTAGAATATAAGACTGTTTTTATATTCTGCTACTAAGAAATTGTCATGATGCATGATCTATAACTGAATGTAAAACCGTGTTCCAATGATAAAACACTCCAGGAAACACCAGAAAATTCCCTGAGTCAAAGAACCTGGCACATCCCTGATTATCACTACTTCTCATTATTATTATTTTATTATTATTTTTAGATCATTAAGCTATCAACAAATATTAATCATTTAGAGCGTACAGAAATTAAAAGCAAATGGTAGGGAAACCGTAGATTTCCTAATGCTGTTGAAGTCCATTTCCAAGCAACACTAACTCCTATGGTCATGGAGGATTCGTGGTATGGATCCAGGCTACTTGAGGCACTGCCTTGCCCCACTGGGATTGGCCCGTACCACTTGTGCCAGCAGAGGAGGAAAGAAGCAGCCTGAATATTCCAGCTGGTGGGGTCCAGGAGGGCCTTCTTTGCTGTTGCTCTTTCCCTCTGGAACATCTTGACCCCGATATGAGGTTGGTCCCAACCCTTTCTGTAAAACATGGCTGTGCCAGTTGGCTTGGGGCACCAGCAGGGGATCAGCACAATGGATGTGGTTGATTGATAACAGATCCCACCTATCCCTCCCCCACTGTACCCCCGCCCTCCCCATGTGCCTTTGGTTTTAAGATTTGATTTTAATATTTTTGTTTTAACTAAGATGTAATTGTAAGCCACCCAAAATTACCCTATGATAAGATGGGCAGCCAATAAAATTTATAAATAAATAAATTAATCAATTTGATTCAAACTTTGGAGGCTGATTTCCCTATCTTTGTCAAATCTCTCTTACTAAGAGGTATCATATCTCTTAATACATTTTGAAGGGTAGGAAGCAAGTGGAGGAAATAGTTTTATGATCTCATTGTTGATTCCCAAAAGTATGTATGTGATTGGACTTGGTGAAGGTGAATTTTCAAACAAGATGGACAATTAATTTGGTCTATTGGGATATAGATGTGTGTGTGTGTGTGTATAGATAGATAGATAGATAGATAGATAGATAGATAGATAGATAGATAGATAAGATATATATGTGTGTGTGTTTTTGTAGATTTTCACGAGTACAGGTATGCAGGTCTTGGTGTATTTGGGTCTTTTCCCGTGTAAGATTGAGAGAATCTTGGCGACGTTTCGACGAGGTCCCACTCGTCATCTTCAGGCTGGGGTCTTCGGCTTCGTGCTCGCACAAGCACGAAGCTGAAGACCCCAGCCTGAAGATGACGAGTGGGACCTCGTCGAAACGTCGCCAAGATACTCTCAATCTTACATGGGAAAAGACCTGAATATGCCAAGAGTAAATCTTAGGGGGTGGGGAGATTCTTTTTTATAAACCTTGCTGGCCTAACTGCTTACTCATTGCCCGTGTGATAGGGCCATCCCTCCTAGCTAACCATAATTGCCTTGATTGTCCCGCCTCCTCTTTTTTGCACTCCAATTCCACACCTTTCCCCCCTCCCATCCTTGTCAATCTCCTCCCTCCCAGTACCATTGCTGCCGGTGTGCTCTCTAACCGCTCCCTCCTGCTCATTCCAGGCTGCGCATTCAGATCCAGTGTTCCAAAAGGCTTGCCATCAACGCTCCCTTCCTTTCTATCCCGTTGATCTACACGCTGTTCCTGCCTTCCGTCATCCATCCCTGTCAGTCTTTTTTTCTCCAATTTCCTTCTACACCCGGGTGTGCGTGCGCACCCTTGTGCCTCATCCCTCTGCTCCGTCTGCCCACGACCGGTGGGGATGCCTGTCGGCTTGCTCTTGGGCTCTTTATTGCTTAGCAATAAACAACTGGTTTATACCTCTCCCGGAAAGCGAGGATTGTGTTATTGAACAGATATGCCCGGGATTCGCATCTTTGCAGTTATCAAGGATATATATATAAACAGCTGGAGTAAAAAATGAAACCTGTTTTAAAAACTGTAGGTGTTCAATACACTATAGCTGCTACACAGTATAAGAAAAGTACCTTAGTTTCCATCTTATCATGATCACTCATATCAATGCAACTAACATCTTCATTTATTTCATCCTGTAATAAAGCAGAATAACCACAAGGAAATAGGATACCTGCCCAAGATACAAAAATAAAGTGTCTATCCAGAATTTAATCGCAATTATGTTATATGTATAGATCTGTTAAGAGCATAAGGATCCATAAAACTTGAGCGTAACAAATATGAACAAAAGGAAACTAACATAATCAGTGTTCATAAATGCATCATTGTGAAATTGTATCAGCATTCAATTGCAGCTATCATGGTTTTGCCTGCTCAAATAATTGCATAAATAGCCAATCATCTGTATAACATTTATTTCAAGTATAGCTATATTGAGTTCTGACTCATTCCTCTACAACACACTGGTCTATTTTATAGCAATAGCACTTAGACTTATATACCACTCCATAGTGCTTTACAGCCTTCTCTGAGCAGTTTACAGTATCAGCATATGGCCTCCAACAATCTGGGTCCGCATTTTACCGACCTCAGAGGGATGGAAGGCTGAGTCAACCTCAAGCCGGTTAAGATCAAACTCCAAGCTGTTGGCAGAGTTAGCTTGCAATGCTGCATTTTGTGTTTGCATTATGCTTTAATGTAATAGGGTTTTCTTAATCATCTTTGATATTTTTGTGTTATTTTGAGAAAACATATTTTGAGAAAATGTTATATATAAAACATTTTTGTGGGTGTGTGCTATGTATAAGCTGGGTTGACAAGATCAGAAATGAGGAGGTGATAAAGTCGCTTGGGAAAGCCAAGGGAAATCATCAAAACAATTAAAAAATGAAAGTTAGAATATTTCAGACATGTGATGCGACACCCAGAAAAATACGGCATACTCCATTTAATCCTCCAGGGAAAGATTGAAGGGAAAGGAGGTCCAGGCAGAAGAAGAACATCATGGCTTCAAAATCTAAAGGACCGGTTTGCACAAAATTCAGCAGCACTTTTTTGTGCGGCTGCTGATAAAAACAGGATCGCCAATATGATCACCAACGTCTGATATCGGATATGGCACAAGAAGAAGAAGAAGAAGAAGTGTGTGTGTGTGTTACAACATCAAAATATATACTATCTCTCATTATGGAAATACAGAGATTATGACTAGTTATTAATAGTTTTTAAAATTTCTAATTTACCTTTAAATGCTTTTTGAAAGAATGTTAGGTGTGATTAACTGTCTTATTTATAATGTAAACATGCAATGTAAACATAATGTAAACATGCAATAAGCTATTAATGTTCAGTTTAATATTTCTTTAACTCTTTTATTATCTCCCTCTCCCTCTCAAGAATGGGCAGTCTTTTCTTGATCAAGATCTCAGAGCACCAAAATGAAGAAAATGTTCTGCTGCCCCAACAAAGAAATAGAAATACCTCATCAGTCTTTATTTTTTTAGGAGATTCTTCTTTATGGGGAGACGATGTCCTCTTCACACCTGCTACAGGGCTAGTTACTTTAGTTGCAGTGTTTCCTGAAGGTCTCTGTGGTTGGTTGACAAGACGGGTTGAAGAAACTACTCTAGAGATGGTAGGCTTTGGTGGTGGAGAGATGGCTGGCTGTGTGGCAGTTTGAGGAATGCTTTCACTTGAAGTACCTATCGAAATATAATTTACTATTTACAATGTCATCCAATTTTTAATTTATGACTTCACAGACAAACAGCAAAGTAACATTTGAATTCTTTTCTTCAAGCCAATCATATTCTCCACTAAGGGCAGTTACATTTTATGACTAATTGTAGCAAATTAACCAAAATATACAATTTCTTCCTATTTGACGTAATTTATTCTGCAAGGTTTACTATCAAAAACTGCAAAGGGGAATTGCAAGCACTGAATTTATGACATTACCCAAGAGTGGCTTTGGTTTTTGTTCTAAATTAAAAAAATCTGGAATACACATATCAGCACTACAATGCTGAACAAAACTAAAAAATGATGACCAAATAATAACTATATGCTGAAGCAGGTCTACATTATAGTGCACATATTCTGTATTTTGAATAGAAGAAATGTAGAAGATACCAAGTCTATGTTAAGGATGAAAAAAAAACAGAGTTATTTGCAAAGTATATTCTGAATAAACTGAACTGAGTTGGAGAAACATCAACATGTGCCTAAATGAGCATATGTGAACTGAATACAAGTGAGAAAGAGATATAGCCATACATTTAAGTGCCACCTCTAGTGTTCTCTTATATGCAAGTCCTACTTAGAATTAATCATGCAAAGAAAGACTGGTTTGTACTCCCTCTTGCCTCTTTCAAGTTTTAGCTTACATACTTTCACTCAAAGCCTGTGCATAGCTAAAGTCAGTAATATCAAGTAACAAGCAAATAAATTACTAGTAAAAAATATTAAATAATTATTGCTGCTTTATTAGTTATTTCAATGAATTGAAGTTGCAAATGATAGGTTAACCCTACACTTCAAATGAATTGCTACTGAAAATCTAACCACGACAAATGGATTTCAATAATCTAGGAACAAATTTGAAGATTCATGTGGGTTTCTTACCCCCTGAGCTTTCACTGGAATTTATTTGTGGCACAGTGACTTCAGAAGCTTGTATGTTGGTCACAGATGCTGCTGTCACAGCTGGAGCAGGACTGCTTCTGCTAAAATATTTTTAAAAAGAAAACAGGAATTATAGGAAGGCATTACTACCAAGATTTCTTCCCTCTCCTCCACCTAACACCTCTGAGGTTTACTACCTCTCAGAAAGGCAAAGATGGGCCAGATGAAGTAGAACACTGATAACGTATTGATAACTACAGTAAGTTAGGCGGATTACTAGTTTGCATGTCTAAATTAACAGCATGATGCATCAACTCCATCAAGAATTCTGCTCAAAGGCTTAGAGAGGTACGTAGGCAGTGACAGGCTTGATTTGGTATGCCCATGTGTCACTACAGCTTCATAAGCTGTCCTGGTTACTACTGAGCTTCTCGATGAAATTCAAAGTGCAGGAAATTACCTTTAAAGCCCATCATGGCATAGTGTATGACATAGATTCCTGCCCATCTATTAAATAATATCATTTATCAGGATATGTATAGTAGTATGGTAGGGTACAGTACAAAACCTTTGTAAAGATCCAAGTTTGAAGTAAGAAATAAGATAACCTGTACATTTATAGTGCTTTAAAATCTGAAACAAATTATATGTTATATAAAGTTAAAAGATTCTCTGTGTAAATATTACAGTATGAATTATAGATACTAATAATGCTCTGAATATTAAGGTAAGCATTGGAGACAAATACCCCTGAGAGCTTCCAGAACTGTTCAAAGGACTTGTCTTCATAGCACTGGTAGGAGAAGGCACAGAAGTGCTGTTATCACTATCCATAGATAAGTCTAGGCTGTTGTCATTCAGCGCTGTCAACCTGACTCCTTCTGTTGAATGCTACAACCAAGAAGATAATGTATCACAGAAACAATTCAGAAGAACTAAAAAATATATATGTAATACAAAAACTAAACACTATCATTTTATGGGCCTGTTCAAGTATTAACATTTTATAGTTTGTTCAGGGACACCAGCAGGAAAAGTAAATTCTGATAAAAAAAATATCATAGCTAAGTGAAACATCTGCCTAACAAATTCCCATTCTTTCTGGACGTTCTAGACTACATTCATGCACTGCAAATATATTGCTTTCAAAATAAGCATACTAAATAAATATTTACTGTTTTCTTACAATTATGTTATGAGTGATATAGAAAATCTTAAACTTCTACAAGCTTTGTTTTTTTATAATTAACATCTAAACATTGCTAATGCTACATTCCTGTATTATTTGTAGTTAGCCAGTCAGAAATTACAGAAGAGCAGAGTACTAATTTTAGAAAATAGAAATAACATAATCCATTTTTGCTGTGCAGCAGTGGGCCTTATATACAGCTAGTCCTCAAATTACAACTGCAATTGGGACTGGGATTGCTAAGTGATGTAGTCGTGAAGAACAATTTCCCAGGACTGCAACATTTAGTGATGGCAATCAGGGCAATCCCATTTGCAGATGTGTGGGTCATAGGTCATTAAGCAGGAAGTGGAGGGAGTCCCCGGTAAGGAGTGTGGGGTGCGATTCTATGAGATCCAGTATAGACTGTGTGTGATTGGGGGGGAGGATGGTGCTGTGGTGAAGTGTAAAACCAGAAACACCAGGGAAAGAGGGTACAGGGGTCATGTGAGCACAGGAAGGCTGGGGAAAGAGGACTTGAGCTGCATGCATGCAAATGCAGGGAGATCAGGAAAAGAAGGCATGAAATGCATGGGAGCAAAGGGAAGTTGCAGAGAGTATGGGATGCATGCAAGTGCAGGAATGCCAAGGAAAGAAGGCATGAGGTGTGTATGAGCACAAGAGGCTAGAGAAAGAGGGTGCATGCAAGCAGAGAGGCCAGGAAAAGAGGGGGCAAAGGGGAGAAATAAGGACATGATGCATGCAACCGAAGAAAGGCGGTTGGGCAGAGAGAACCACCCGAACCACTTGTGACCTTTCTTGCCAGTTTCCCCAATGATTTTGCTAGTGGGAAACTAGCTGAGAAGGTTGCAAATGGTGGTCACTTGACTGACAATGCAACCAGTCCTAAGTGTGAGCTGGTTGCCAAGTGCCCAGATTTTGTTGATGAGACTATGGAAATGTTGCAATGGCCAGAAGTTCGAGGACCATCATAAGTCCCTTCGTTCAGCACCAACGTTAACTTTGGTAACTGAATGAGTGATCATAACTTGAGGACTACCTGTACCTTTTTTGTCTCTTCTCTACTACCTGCCTCCTGCTTTAGTAAAAAAAGGGTGCAAAACCAAGGTAGTGCTTTAAGAAAACAAAATTGTGATAACTTATTTTTCATAAATTTCATAAATTTTTCATCTTTAACAGACATTAAACTGTGATACTTGAGTACAAATGTTTAACATTACTCCTATCAACCAATGCAAACTATTTAAAATACCAATAATTACATCTGAATAAATATCATCCCAAAACTAAAAGTTAAAATTAAACCAGGAAGAAAGTAGATGGGATAAATGTAAATGGATTAATTTCTTATGCATGCATAAGAATACTTTTTTGAGGGGAGGAAAGCAGTACATACATACAATAATTAATTATAACAAAAACAACACAGCACTAGAACATACACAGACGAAGAGAGAGAGCGAGAGTTTATCACAATATCAATTAACTCAAATGTTACCTTTTTCTTTTTCTGAAGGACATGATTAGGTAGCAGTTGATGAAGTTGTTTTTTCCTAACATGCATTGCGGCAATTTTCATATCCATTTCAAACATCTTGCTGTTTATTGCTTGCCTATAAACTATGTAATTAGAATAAAATGAAGACATTTTATGTTTTGGAAAACTGAAACTTCCCCTGAAACAAATTTTATTCTGCACATATATTGATTCAAGAAGGAAAATCATAATTCTCAGAAAATACAATATCATTGTTATTCCCAATACCATTCTTATCCTCCCTTTGCTGAGGTATGTATATTTTTATAATATTTATTTTTAATCTGGATTTTATATTTTTTTATGTTTCCTGTTTTTATATTTGCTGTTCCGATTGTTATATGGCATCCAGTGTTGCGCATTGTGAAATGGATGGCTAATATAAATTTGAATCTTTAATAATAAATAAATACTAATATTATAACCAAAACCTGGAATTTAATCTAGTTTTCCTATCCACAAAACAAAATGTTCTCTTCTGTCTGTGGAAAGAACCGGAATTTAGTAGAACCTTTTCACATAAAGAAGGAACAAATGGTTCAAACATTATTTCTTTTTTCTCTACCTTCCAGCATGTACCGTATTTTCCGGCGTATAAAACGACTGGGCGTATAAGATGACTCCCAACTTTTCCAGTTAAAATATAGAGTTTGAGCGAGGGGGGGGGAAAGAAAACTTGATGAGTAATATGCCAAACCACATGTGTAAAGGAATAAAATAGAATACCCATATTTTCCGGCGTATAAGACTGGGCGTATAAGACGACCCCCGACTTTTGAGAAGATTTTCAGGGTTTAGAAAATCGTGTTATATGCCGGAAAATACGGTACATGCTTCAAATAGAAACTCTATTTCTCTTTTAAAAAAAAACATTCGGAGAAATAATGGGAAGGGTGGAAGGAACATGAGCTTATAAAAGCTTACCATCCCTCCTTTTTGCAGCACTCACTGATTTAAATAATTTGGACATATATGAAAGGAAACAATTGTTCTAAAAACTACAGAATATTTCTTCTTATGTAACTTAGGAGAGAATTATGTCTACCCAAAAGGAAGACAGCATTGATCTTAAATAGTAGATAAAAAGAAGTATAGGCAAACCCCTACCTTAGTGCATAGAGCCCAGTTTGCAAAATCTACCAATTCGAATCCTAAAGATTTTTTCCTTTCAATCAATAAATGTGCGCATGACACATGTATATGGGTATGCTTATATGTATGAGTGTATATATACACCTGTCAGGACTCACACTCCAAAGAAATGACAGGGCCAGGACTCCAAAAATAATTACAATAATTGAATTAATAACTAAAAATTGCTTTAAAATAAATGTTACCTATTTAGAAAATAATTGATTACATAAATTAAAATCAACTTTCACATTATCATTCTTCCTGCTCCTAGCAGAGAACAGAAAAACAGAAAAGTGGGACAGATATATGCCAAGATGGATAATTGCATTGGGGGAGTAAGATGAAGGGGAATAGGGAATCTAAAGCAAGATGAGAGAAAAAGGCAATTGGACGAAGGAAAGAAAAGGTTGGGCTGTGTAGTTATTACATACAGAGCTAAATTCACCATGCAAACAGTCTCACCAAACATTATTCACTTTGCCATTTACATCAAATATTTCATTTAAATGGTTTTCTTAAAGAGATTCTCTCTGATTCCCCACCCCACCTCAAAAAAACAGAAATCAAGATCCTGTGGTACCTCTTGAGTAACAAATTTTAGTAAAAGACATAGCACTCCAATATTGGATGTTCAGAGTTATTGGACTGAAATAGGATTTATTTGAAAGAGGATGGAGGCGATGACTGGTTGATTATACAGATATAGTTTATATGTGAGACAGATTGCAAGTATATAATCAATTAACAGCTGTAATGTTTAAAAACCTATTGTGTCTGAGACCTTCTGATTTTGCCTGGAACCTTTTGATCAGGGGTCTTCAAACTTGGCCCTTTTATGACTTGTGGACTTCAACTCCCAGAATTCCTCAGCTAGCGTGCCTGGCTGAGGAATTCTGGGAGTTGAAGTCCACAAGTCATAAAAGGGCCAAGTTTGAAGACCCCTGCTTTTGATGTATGTGAGTTCATGTATTTGAGCTCTCGAGCTGCAGGTGACAATTAGTAATGCTCTATTGTTCTGTTTCTATTGTTCTGTTTGTCTTTTAATAGATACTTCTTGGGAATCGATCTGGCTCTACAGGCATCCTCATTTAATGACCATTTGTTCAGCAACCATTCAAACTTGCAATGACACTGAACAAGTAGTATGATGTAAGAACCTTTCCTGTCAGCTTCCCACAAGTAAAGTCATTATGGAAGCCAGCAGGAAATCAGAAGTCGCAGCCACATGAGATCCTCACTTTATGACCTGTGTGATCCTTGTTTAACAATATTCATAAGGGATTGCCAGAACCACTGTCACTAAGCAGCATGATCATGTGACACTGTATTTTACAACTGCATTGCTTAGCAACAGAAATTCCAATTCCAATTACTATTGTTAACTGAGAACTACCTGTATTGATCTGATTGTTTATCCCATGCAGCTCAGTCTTTTGAATGCCTGATATCATTTCAATTGCAAATGTCTGTCAAGTAGGTCTGAATGAATGTGATTGTAGTTTAGAGCCTTGCTGAAGACGATAGAGTTGATAGTATCCTGGCAGCATTGAAGTATGCCGGGCAATCTGTAAGTTGCCTGCATAATATGATATTTATGTGTTCTTATTGTTTGGTCTTCAACCTACCCCTTTTAGGGAATATCGCTGAGACAGTGGTGAAGGTTCAAATACAATTGGTTAACCAAGTAAATAACCTGTATACAGATTTCTAAAATGCTCCTTTCAGTGTTACTAAATTTAGTTGTATTCCAAAATATTTAATCACCACAAATGCATAAGCAAAATGATTATAAAACTATAGTAGGTTCTTTATAATGGACAGCAACACGATAGAATGAGAAAAACTTATGGAATTTAATGGGATAATTGTTATTTTGTATTTAAATTCTATGTTTATTGTTATGAATTCTTCTTCCCCTTTCTATTTGTGATTTTAATAACAAGTAATTATAACTAATAAGTAATACACCAATATGTTAATGTTATTATGATTAATTAGCAATATATTAGCAATATATTAAGTATGGTTATTTTATATTAATTATTATGAGTGAATATGTATACCCGGACGGGTTTACTTGCTAAAGAGTTGGCTTATTGTGGGGATAACCCTACTATTATACCTATCCCTTCCCCTGGTCTTTTGTTTGTCACCCCTTGTTATACCCCCATTGACCCCAGTTCCCCTTTATCCTTATAAAATCTAATAAAATATTTATATAAAAAGAAAGGCCATAGTGCCTGGGCACCAATAAAAAAAGGAATATGACAGAAGTATCATATGTGGGATAGAACGCAATGAGAACTGAAGTTTATCTAATGAAGGTAAATTGAAAAGAATCAAAAAGGTTGCACACCTTTAAACTATAAATAATTAAACCAAAGTATAAACTGCTATTAGATATAGAAACAGCCACCATTTAAGAGATTTAAAAGAGACCCTGAAAAATTCATGAAAAATAGAATTACAAAGCTTTTTACTACCTCATAAACCAAATATGGCATTCTTAAATGCCAGTTGCTAACTTTTGAGATTCTGGGATTCATCTGGTCACCCTCTATGAGTCCAGAATGCTGGATTTTATATAAACTTTTGTTCTTATTCATTTATCACTCTTGTGGAATGTTACTGCGTTTTATAGACAAAAGTTTAGGCTGTTATGGAAACATAACAGTGTGATCAGGTGTACTATTACAATTACTGCTGATACTAGTCAGAAGACTATAGCATTTATATTTAAAACTCGGAGAGAGGCAAAATTATAACTATGAAGGCCAATACTTTGCTAACAGTTGCCAGTACTCCCAAAGTATATTTCTATAATCCAAAGCAAGAGCAGTTACCAAACTAACAAAGCTTGGGGGAGAGGTTGGAACAGAACAATTTAATCAGTCAAACTTACCAGTATCAGTAAAAGACTGAATGTCAAATGTAAGATCAACACTCAGATTTTCAGAATTCTCTGTTTTCTTAAACACTAATCCAATCACCCACATTGTACGAAACTCTTCCCTGAGGGAATAATAATAATATATCAAAAGGACAATAGAAAGAATCCTAAAATATAACTTTTGGTAAATAACTATTTCCAACATCGGACATGGAAACATTTGTGTAAAATATTATAAAATATTCAACAGAGTTACAACAGTTCAGTGATTTTAGAATTATATAAAGATCTTGGAATTCTCAGAAACTATTGCTCAGTCCCAAGAGGCTAAAACAGTCAGAGGCTTGTTGCCAAAACAGGGTAAGTAAAGTTGTGCTCTAGCCTAATTTCAACCACTTCATGATAGCAACAGAAAATTATGGATTTTTAAGTTCCCATCAAATCGAATAAACATTAGCTTATATTGATTTCAACCCTCCTAACTATGTGAGGAAAGCAAACCAAATCTGGTTTGGGTAGGGCAAACCTGTTTTCTCCTGTGCCTAGCCCATCTACCAAGTCTTTTTCAACTCCTCTTAAAAATAAATAATACCTTAACAGAAATGCATTTCTGCCAACACAGACCTACTTCACCTAAGTGCATCTTTAAATTAGGACTGCACTCTACCTGTTCAACATTTAATGGCTGTCAAATGCAACAAATTTTGGCTTATAAATAGTACCAAACAACTACTTCAACTACTTTGTCTCTTCTTTAAGTAAGCTGTTTAAGTTTGAGATCCTATTCCATGGTCTATTGCAGGCTTAGTAGTAATTGTCTTGTTTACTTTTGTTTAAATCTTATTCACTGAATAGGAGTTTGCACACAGAGGCGCAATCCTATGTATAGAAGACTGCGCAAAAGCCTTCTGTGGGTAAATTCAAAAGTAAATGTCCATTTGTGCAAAGTCTCACAGAATATCTCAAGATGTATAACAATGCAAGGCAAAATCTTAGACATGATTTTGCAAACATCAGCAGACAATGTTTGTGGAATAGAGGACAACTGTTAGAATGTTTTTTGCAAGTACACCTCCAGATCCACCTTCAGTTTTTGTAGTACAGTAAAGGTACTTTAAATCTTAGCTGCATCTGCATATATTATCCCAATTTTAATCTTTTTCTGTCAGTTTTTCTACATTTCCTGTGGATAACAAGAAACGGATTTTCTTCCAAGTCATGACCTAAATTAAACTGTCAAACCTTCTGACAAAGTTAATAGGAAAAACTGCCTTCTTTCTTTTTAATAACATTTCTTCCAGTAGTTTTATTAATATTTAAGTGCCTTACTTGTCAGGATTTTCTTTGGGTGCTGGGAATGACTGAGGATTTACATGAGCCAGTGTAATGAATTCATTCTTCTCCAAGCTTCCAACCAAGATACGGATTTTTGACTCTACTAAGCCAACCCTAAAAGAGAACAAGTAATATTGAATAATACAAATAGTAAGTCAACTGGAATAAGTTAAAAACATAATTGCTTGTGAATGAAATTTCACAGAATATTTCTGTCAATGTCATGTTCCCCTTCATCCTTTATTTCTCAGGAGGACTGAAGAACCTTCCACAAATACATGGGTTGCAAAATAAGAGTTGTAGAAGTTCAGCAAAAATAGTCTTCTTTACAAGAGATTCCAGTGTACAAAAGAGCATAAACATATCTATTTCACAATTCATAATTTTTAGAAAATGCTTATTTAGATTTATGGCATCTAATTTTCCAGGCTAATTTCCCCATCACCGGTTATTAAAGATTTATTCAACCACAAGCAAGATAAAGATTCTAGTTCTTTTCTCCATTGGGATCTCTTGCTGAATCTCTTAGTTCTAGATGGGAAAAATCTGTTATTTCCAGGACCCAGCTGTTTTAGGAAGCTTTTGGAGACTAATAATACTCTGGGGCTAGGGCTATTGTTCTCAGTGTGCTAATAGCTACGAAGTTGGTTGTTTGGAATTTTACATTTTATTAATTTATATCCCAACCTTCATTATTTTTACAAATAAGGTGCAGATATCCCACATACTTTCCTCATCTTACTTCCCTCACAACCCTATGAGGCGAGTTGGGCTGAGAGGAACTGGCCCAAGGTCAGCCAGCTGGCTTTCACGGTCAAGGTAGGACTTATACTCACAGTCTCTTGATTTCTAGCCTGATGACTTAACCACTGGAGCAAATGTTATGTTAAATCTTTTTATTTTTTTTAATCATTTGTAAGGTGGTCATAGCCTTTTTAGAACTGAGTAACATTCAGATTTTAGGAAGTAAATGAATACAATAATCAAAGAAGAAAAATTATGCATACTTATGGAGGAATGATTGTTTTCTGTAAAGTTACCTCAATATGATTGTGACATGTAATCAGGTAATCAAACATACTAATTATTTGCTTAAGAAGCTATCAAACTCTAATTGCAGCATTGTTTATCTGGTACTGCTAGTTTTCTAAAGTTTATTTAGAGCCCTATCAAACAGAGACAAGAATAAGTTGATTAGAATAAGTTGTGTGAAGCCTGGCAGACAGACAAATCAGCAATCAATAGAAATAGAGATAAACCACTTTTATACACCATTCAAAGAGACAGTAAAAAAGGTAAGAAGGAAGCAGAAAGATCAAAATACATTTTCTCAGCAGCCAAAAGCCAGATAAGCAGGGATAATCACTAGACAAACTCCAATCAAGCAGAAAACAATATCCTACTCCCAATCAAGGAAATACCAAGCAGTAAACCATACCCCCATCAACACTGGCAGGGCAAATTTCACTAGTACTAATGAAGTTACCTACTCAAGTAATGAAATGTCTGCTAACAAACAACAAGTTCAGAGAGCATCAAGATTCCACAAAAATAAGTATCAAGTGCTCTGGTTTTACATGGATTTTTCCTTGTTTTTCTTTTTAGTTATAAGTATTTTCTATTTAGCAAATTTCTATGTTCTATTTAGCAAATTTGTTCAGTTGGTAGCCTGAATAAAGTGAGATGAGGATTTAAAATGATATTAATCCCACTTGTTGGGCTTAGTTTTATTAACTTTGATTAGTGAAAAACAGAAGATAGTTGTCAAATGATCCCAAAGAATGATTTACCCAGTTCTGCATAACACATTTTTAGAATATGTGCTTATCAGCCAAACAATAAAGAACTTAGTTGTTTCTGAATTTCTCCTTTATTGATCATTCACTCCTCAATTGGAGGAAAAAGCAACAATCACAGATGTATAGCATATTCATTTGCAATTTTCTGCTTAGACCACAAATTATCTGCCCATAATCAGAGAAGGATCACATTCAAATGCTAAAAGATGATAATATGGAGAATATGACTCACCATTCTAATCGCTGTTTTTCTGTTGGTGCACTTGCTAGAAGTACAATATAATGCCTTTGAAAATAAAAACAATATAATTTTCTTTTTAAAATTTGCTTTGTATCCTATTTTACAACATTTATTGTATCTTCATATATTAACACTTACTATGTGCTTTGATGAGTGTGCAGATCTGCTTCAGAAAAAAAAACAGCAACTGTGCCAAGAAAAGTTCACAGCAATTATCTGCCTCTACTGAAGTGAATTATTTTGTGGCCATCCTTTGGCCTGTCTATTGGAAGTTCTGTGATAGATGTGATTGTTTAACATACTGCAAATCAACAATTTCTTGATGTGAATATCTACAGTGGGTGAGTGCACACACACATAAAAGTAAAGGTTTCCCTTTCCAGTTGTGTGTAATTCTAGGGCAGGCATGTCAAACTCGCGACATCACTTTATGTCGCACAACGTATTGCGACTTTTTCCCCATTGCCGGCAATGGGGTGGGTGCGATTTCGATGTGACGCATCCGGCCCATGGGCCGGCAGTTTGACATGCCTACTCTAGGGCGTGGTGCTCATCTCTCTTTCTTGACCGAGGGAGTCAGTGTTGTCAGACTTTTTCCATGGTCATGTGGCCAGCATGGCTATATGCCAAAGTCGTACGGCACATAGAAATTTGATTAGAATCACTACAGGTACAAAAAAGATAAACAACAAATGCAAATCACAGTATTTCTGACTTCCAGAACAGACTCAGAAAATTGTATTGAGTGATATAGGGAATGAACAATATAGAATGGTGTAATCTGCTACCTAACTGTCCTCTCCAAACTCTGCCCTTTACTATTACCGCTAGGCAAAATAAAACTAGAAGCATCATTTAATCTTGGATGGCCTGCAAATAATATTGAAATGGACTTTCCCAAATGTTAGAATTTGTTCAAATTTCTTTCCTAGTAAAATGTATACAGTAAATTCATTCACAAAGCTAGTCCAAAATAATACTACGTTACAGATGTTTGGTTTTAATTGTTTTACAATTCTTATAAATTTTAGGTTACAGTCTCTGATTTGTTTAAGCTTATTAATAGTAAACTGAGCATCCAAGCTATTTCAAATGAAATGAAAACTCTTTTTAACAATCAATTGTATCTTAAGCTTGTGTTTTTTTTCCAGCATTTTCTTAGCATAATTTATATTTGAAGGACAGATGCTATTTTCTGGTGAATTTTGCTTTAATTAAGTACTTTGTTATGAAGTATAATTAAGTTCTGAGGTTTTTGTGGCAGAGTACAGAAAACAAAATATTGGATCATTATTGCATCACTATTAAATATTAATCAATCTGTACTTATTAAACTTGCACCTATCAATACATAGAACTGGATCTTTTAATGTAATATCCTCTAGTTACTGTTATAGTTACTATTAAGAAGACACATTATACAATAAATTCCATATGCAGAAAGTACCTAGACTAAAATAATGTACGGTTTCAGTAAGAATAGTACCGTTGTAACTATATAAGCATTTTAGATTTGGGGAATCAACCTTTATCAAAATATTCTTGGAAACCTACATATGTGTTTTACTCAAACCCAGTTTTACACAGAGCTTTTCATAAAAGAGAGCATGCTTGATTATTCAGGTAAGTCATTTTTCCCCTCCAAATTACTATTCATTCTTTACTTGGGAAGCAGGGAGGGATGTGCCTATAGGAGGTCTCTGAATTGGCAACAGAACAATCAAAGCTGTTAAGTAGCAAAACAATATATAAAATATTATGCAATTATGGAATTTTGTAGAATTCTATGAACTTTTTTAAATTTCTATATCTTGTATCTAATTTATATCTCATTCATTAAAAGTCTATGGAGATTCTCAATCATCCAGGTCATGTTTGTCCCAAAGGTACTTTTCAAAATGCAATTGAAGTTACTTTTTTTTTTCTTTGAAGATGTTTTGCTTCTCATTCAAGAAGTTCCTTCAGTTCTGGCTGAATGATGAGGAATGGAAGGATTTATATTCCTTAGCAGTCAGCTCTCTTGAGTCTTTGAGGTACGACTCTCAGAGAGGTAACGACGGACCTTTAGAGTGCTAAAGACCAGATGACGACTAAGAGATATAAATCCTTTCATTCCCCACCACTCAACCAGAACCGAAGAAGCTTCTTGGATGAGAAGCGAAATTTCTTCAAGGGAAAAAAAAGAAAAGAAAAGAAAGTCCAGTTGCCTTTTGAAAAACATCTCTGGCCAGTCTTTTAATTGTGGGAGGGATTGCATTAATTTAAGCTTTAGGTACGAAGCACAGACAAAAAAAAAAAGTAGTTTACTGCTGGGAATGGGGGGCATCTGTAACTGTAATAGAAGGTACATAAAAATATACACATTTTAAAATATATTTTTTAAAATAAGCTATATCTTTTCTACAAAAACAGCAATCACACTTAGATTTATATACTACTCCATAGTGCTTTACAGCAGAGCTCCCCAACCTTTCTGGCTTGGCGGCCTGGAAGGAAAGGTTGTAGGGAAATGTGCACAGGCGTGACCCCATGCACAACTGCGCAAATGGGGCCGCTAGCGCCTGCGAGGTGGTGCTACGAGTGGGGGGGGCTCACCAGCTATTCCTGGGGCCCAGTGGCCAAGAGGCCATGGCCCGGTACCCAACAGGCCACGGCCCGGTACCGGGCCGTGGACCATACATTGGGGATCCTTGCTTTACAGCATTCTTTGAGCAGTTTAGTGTCAGCATATTGTCTCCAACTATCTGGGTCCTCATTTTATTGACCTTGAAAGGATGAAAGCCAACCTTGAGGCAGTCAGGATCAAACTGCAGACTGTGGGCAGAGTTAGCTTGCAATACTGCATTCTAACCACTGCGCCATCAGGGCTCCTGACTATTCAACTAATCCAACTATTCTCCATTATACTACTTCAATTTCTAATAACTTATTTGCAAAGCCCCCAAAATCCTCCAGGTAACTATAAAGGTGATTTGCTAATTATTAGAACTCAAATCAATTCCTAGGTGAAATTTATTTTAATCAAGTGTGTGTGATCAATTCAGCATTTGCCCATTACAGCAATGCTAGTCAATTTGCCAGTTAAAATCATAGCACTAAGCATAAGAATGTTAGAGATTAATATATTTAGAAAGCATCTTTCATACCATAAAATACATACTTGTATTTTTGAAAGAAGTTTGGAGCTTCAAAAAGTTTGGACCACTCTGCCTTACTCAGCAAAATTTCATCTGTGATAGCAAGACCTGAATTACAAAAACACATATTCAGCCTTTTACACATTGTATCTGTTTGAACATCAATTTGCAAATTACAAGGGCTAAGACTATTATTACAGTTACTCAAATAAATATCTTCATTATGAGGACCTTTTTCAGTTTATTAATTATTTAAACTTAACAAAGTATCAGAACTCTGTACTAACAAGCATATACTCTACTCAGTTTGCTGTTTAAGATTTCAACAAAAACTGCTTTGTCACTCAAGCTCTTGAAAATCAGAAAACATAGGGATCAAACTTGATGCAATTATGTTTTCATGTCATTAAGCTAGGTAGGAGTTACTGTATATATGATCAGGTATTTAGAAACCAAATTGTACTATGGCTAAAATAATTAACTGAAAGCATAATTTGCTAATATTTAATCTTTATCAACTTTTCCAGTTCATAGTTGAAAGTTTACTCTTCTTAGGATATATGTTGTGGTATATAATTACTACTATATCTGAAAACATACCAGCCGTAGGTAGGAGCTCTCGGAATATTTTAGAAAGCAAGGACTGGATAAAATGCCATACTCAATCACTTTCCATTTGGGAAATGTTCTTCCTAAGTTTTAGTATTTGGGAAATCCATAAATTCATAACTTACTACTATTCATTGAGTGCATCATGGCTCTGTTGTCCATATACAGCATATATGAAGTAGGGCAGAATTTAAAACTTTCAGGAATAGATGAAGTAGGGCAGAATTTAAAACTTTCAGAATTACTTACCTTGCTTAAATTCTTCAACCATGACCATACGTGTAGAAACAGACACATTGTAGGTAGAGTTCTGCTGGGGATATGCTGGTGTAATTATAGGCATAAGATGGTACCTATCACTGGGATTTACCTATACATAACAACAGCCAATCAGTTTTCTTCAATCACATTCAAGTAAAAAAATTTGGATCTGTCCATTGAAAAAAAAACTTCAAAATGATTATTCTGGTAAGAACTAGTAACTGTGAATCATATTAAATGGTTAAACAATTTCAAACGTAAAAAATGGCCAACAAAGTGTATTTTGCTTTCAACAATAAAAAAAACCTGCTATGTTCTTATGATTATAAAACTGAAGTACTTCAATAATACTGAGGAATGTTGAAATTACCTGGTATTAAGCCAGGCAGTACAATATTGATAAACCTGGTGGCACATTACTACTTGAATCTGCTTTGTAATATGTGGTCCAAATTTTATTGTAGTATAAATTAAGAAAAAGGCCAATTTCATTTTTTAAAAAAACACAAACAAAAAAAGACTAAGCACCCACAGGATCATATGTTTTTAACGTATCTTTTATTTAGAACAGTTTGTTTGATGAAGGAATAGCAAATGCATTTCAATATTTTTAAAGTTTCATTTTTAGACTTTAAATCCTATTATTTCCTTACATTTGTTTTATTTATCTATTAGAGTACACACTGTTATTGTGCCAAAAGGTAACAAGGCAATAGGAATGGTAAGCATAACATAACATTTAATGAGGGCTTTTATTAAAGTAAACTATTTATTGTAAACAAAAACTGTACAGTCTTCACATACACTCAGTTTGCTTGTTTTGGTGAACCAAACGAGCTCCGATTCCATGTGCTCTGTAGATATAGGTCTTAAATCCAGCTGGGATTTCAGCAAGCCCCAAATTCAAATGAGATAGCCACATACAATAGGGAGAAAAATATTCTATTCTTTTTAACCTCTTGTGTAAGCCATAGAGAAACCCAATAAATTGTTCAAGGGTACACCAGCCTACAGCACTGCTGAACTAAAGGATGTGGAGCTGGTTAGGACTGAGTAAAAAAAATAACTGGGGGTCCCATGAAAGTCACTCTGAATTTTCTAATGGAATAATTGAGGAGTAGAAAACCATGCTCACAATCATCCACAGAAAAAAAGATACTGTAAGCAACTGCCCATTAGCAGGCATGTGTGACATAAGTGAACAATACTGGCCCCTCATAGAACTATTATTTTTAGTAAAACTATGGATCGTTAACACTTAATTCTCAAATTGTATGGTGAATGAACTGATATAACTTTAAACCTGAAGCACAGTTACATTTTAAGGCTTATCACTGGTGAATTTTTACCAACTGATGAGAGACTTTATAGCAGACTTGAAGTGTAATTCAGGACAAAAAGTAACCATAATCTGTATGTTACAAAGAGCAGGAAGTTCTGATAAACTACTTAATATTTGAATTGTAATGAATAGGTTCTCAGGGGTTTCATCACTTTGCTTTACTTTACAGTTTGAACTTATATGGGGAAAAAATAATACACTAACCCTTGGATCCCATACAGGCAAATTAAGATTGCATTCTTCTGGCTGTTTCAATAGCACTGGATTTGGCCATTCCCTGTTTAGAGAGATTGTAGCACTGAGTAAGAAAAGCACTTATTAAAAAGCAAACAAACATGTTTGAATGTGAGCCTTTATTTTATACAGATGCAGTATTAGCTGAAGCTTTTTTTTCAAAAGAAATCTCTCTACTTTTATTTTTTTTATTAAGGAATGTTCTTTTCTTAATTAAAAAAATTATCAGGCCACAGAGTCAACAAAAGCTATTTTAAATAAATCACTCCTCCCCCAATTGATATTCATATTTAAAGGGCTCCTGTGGAGGTATATAGTTATACTATTAGTTATGAGAACATTATTTTAACATTTATATTCCATTTCTCACGCCCGAATGGATAAGAATTGCCATCGGTAAAGAGTATGAATGGTACGAATATTTGACATTACTTGGCAAATGAACTCAGCATTTTGTCTGTTAGTTGTATCCTCACAGAAGAGTACCCTGATCATTTCAAAATGAATTTAATATGTAAATTATCCAATATATCGTTATGTTTTAATGAGTTAACTAGCCTTAATAATTCTATTATTCTACTCAGTCAAAAGGTGTTTCTTCTAAGAAACAAATTTCAACACAAATCTGAAAAGCCACATATTTTATGCACACCATTCTATCCATCTTATTCAATATTTATAAAGTCCCCAGCATAAGGTAATGGTGCATATGTGTAAAGTACCACAAAGATTTATGTTTAATTCTCTAACCAATAGAGGTATTATCTGTCATTCCAGTTCAAACAATATTATAAAAATTAAATCCAACATTAAGAATGACCATGAAGACAGTGTTTTTTTTTATCATAGAGCAGACATGTCAAACTCACGACGTCACATGATGTCGCGCAACGTATCGGAGCTTTTTCGCCATTGCCGGCAATGGGGTGGGCGCGGCTCCGGTATGATGAAACCGGCCCGTGGGCCGGCAGTTTGACACCCCTGTCATAGAGCATTCTTTTTATGAAGAAATAATGAAATTGTTTCCAAGTGGTACCTGGAATTATTTCAGTCTCACCCGCCTGCAAAAAAATCTTTGAGGGGGAAGGCTTAAAAAGTATTCAGAGCACCATTAACCATCTCAATTATTCCATGAAATATGTAGCATGGAAATTACCTCATGCATGGTTATTGTGGATTAACTATCCCTTAAACTATCTTTAAGGTTCTCTACACTACTGCATCAAACCATTTTGGCTACATATGTTTGTGTACCCCCTAATTAGTTAAAAGTAAAATGGATGACATTATAAGACACGAGCTCCTAGGCTCACAAAGGCCACGTTCGGTTTAGTTTAAATGCCTTATTCAATGTAAACAGAAGCTCTATACTGGCAGCTATAAAGTTTAGCAACTGTACATCTCTGCTACAGTGTTTTGCAATCTCTTGGGAGAATAAATGCTCTTTTAAGTGAAACTCTTAACCTGACACCATCTGAATAAATGCCATAGAAACAACACTAAAATGCAGGGTCTATAATAATTTTTATTTTAGTGTAATCTAAAGAGACATACCATTTAGAAAATACCAAGAAAAATTTATGTACAAGAGTTGATGCTATTGCATTTGGATAAAGCTGGCAAGTTCTTGCTACTAGCATAGCCCAGGAAACTCCACCAAGGAAACCTAGTATATTGGAATAGATGTTGTGCCCTGTTATTTAGAAGGGAAAAGAGACAGATAAGTTTAGTTTCTTTCATTCGATAGTATAGTATCTTTTTAAAATCTAGTTTCATAAGACTCCACTTACGTTTGGCCCACAGTTTGATAGCTCTCAGTGTTAACCTGAAATTGTCAATGTTTGGTACTAGATGGAGAATTTCATCCGTTACTCTGCAACCTGAAACACAGAAGCAAAAAAATAACATCAGAATCTTATTTTTCTTTCAAATACTTGGAAATTAGTCAAAAATAACACTCAGCTCTAATATCTAGCTGTAAGGTTTTATATTTGTAATCTAATGCACATGTTGACAAAATAATACACAAACTGATACTCAATTTCAAGCTGGAAGTTCTTAAGTTCAGATGGAAACCATTAAACACAAACCCAAGTAATTTTGTTATTGGGCAGGTAAAACTTATGATAAATAAAGCCTAAATAAAAGTACCAGTTATAATACAGAGAGGTGCAGTAGTTGGGGCAAGAAACTTGTTTTCCAGAAGTTATTTCTCCAAAATGTACTACTTCTTAATAGACAAGACAAATGTGCATTATTTTGCAAGCTAAAATAATAAGCCAACATTCCAGCAGAGAGTTGCTACTCCTCAAAGGACTGTTTACCATTTTCATACCCCAAGCCATGTCATCTAAAAAAATCTTTTTCAATTTGGGTGGGGACAAGAAACAAATGGTTCCAACTTCTTAAAATGTTCCGCCACATGGCTTTTCACAACAGGTTATGCAACTGTTTTATATTTAAGATAAGTCCAATATTTAGGAGAAAAATATTTATGCAATTAAGAGCAGAAATCCTTATGAAAAGTCAGACACTTGCTTAAAAACTAAGGTTTACCTTTTGCTTTGATTATACAAATCTGATTAAAATAAACTCACCATTAAGACTTCGTATGCATCTAATGTCTAAATTTTTAAGTAGACTATCATCTCGAAGGTCTAGGTCTTCAGGAATAGTTTGCAGTGCTAACCTGGCAAACAAGATATCAATCTAAACAAAAATAAATAAGGTAGAATAAGCTCTCAATCATATTATCCCATTTGCTGAGAAAATATTACAAAGCTGTAGTTTTTAGAGGCACATTAATACAATTTTATTACAAGGTTCTCTCAACCAGAATAACCAGTAATTTCCATAGTGCATTCTGCAGCTTAAATGAGGTAGAAATCTAAACAGTAGATACTTTCATTATTTCCCAATAAAACCTGATACATGTAATCCTCGCTTAAGCACCATTCATTCAATGACCCTCGAAATTTACTACAAGTTATGGCCGTTGCAGCGCCTTCATGATCATGTGATTACAATCTGGGATCTTGGCAATCAGCCTTACAACAGGCTTATTGAATATACACGGAGTCCTCAACTTACAACCATTCATTTACTGGCCATTTGAAGTTACAGTAGCACTAAATAAAGAGAGTTACAACTGGTGCCTGAAGTTATGGCTGTTGCAACATTACCATGATCACATGATCTAAATTTGGCCACTTAGCAACCTGCCTGCATTTATGGCTACTGCAACTCCTCTACCTGCCTAATATGCCCTTTTGGGTTCCTGCACTCTGCAGCCCAACTCCCTGGCTGACCTTTGCTGTCTTCTTGCTCCCACTGCTGACCAAGCATGCTTAGATTGGTCCTCCGAGAGACAGCTGCTCACATTTTTCCATTCTATCTTTCATTATTCTTTACTTACTACCTTTTCTGTTTCAAATCAGTCTTGTGACTCTGCTTTCTTCTCTCATGTCCTCTGAATAGTGCATTTGGATATCATAATTGCAAGGTAAAGTTCAAGAAGCTTTGCAGTTTAATTCACATGTTGATTGCAAGTAAAATTATACATGAAGAAAGTCTTGAATAATGAAAAAGATTTCATCCCTTACTACTTCAGTAAATAAACAGATTTCCTATCAAACGAGTTTATCCCATATTAAGGTGTGTATCCCTGAACATTTTGGTAGGCTTGGTACTGCTTGTTGCTTTTAGAGGACTACATAGTATGGGACCAGGTTATTTAAAGGACTGCCTCTCTGCTCACCCCATGAGATCTGGCAGAATTGGCATGTTCCAGGTACTAGTGAAAAAACAATGTCATCTAGCAAGTCCAAGAAAGCGTGCCTTGTCACATGCCCTGTGGAACAGTTCCCCTCTTGAAATACAAACACAGCCTACTCTATTGACCTTTTGCAAAGTCATAAAAATCTAGGCATTTGGAAGTGAGATGTTAGTTTGGGAGTTTTGGTATGAGTGTATATATCCAATAGTTTGTTTTTAATGAATCTTGATGCAGTTTTAGTTGGTGTTGTTTTAATATAATTCTCTGCTTTGGTTTCTTTACTGTCCAGAGTTCTAATGGCCAGCCATATAAACTGGATGGATGGAGGGATTCTTATAACTGAAGCCACAACGTATTCTGCCATATAGAATCTCCATCCACGGGAGTCTTACAAAGAACTAAAGCTTCTTTAACTGTTGAAGGTTAAAATCCCGCATTCTGCCTTGAAGGCTTGGTTAAAGGTCTTAGGAAACAGAAAAAGGAATTGAAATGATTAGTTACTAGTAACACCTCTCCCATCAATGGGCCTATTATGAGATCCATAATAGTGGAAAGTTCTGGTTCCTTGAGACCTAGGTCTTGTCTTCTAATTCAATGATTCCTCTAAACTGGGAAGAGTTGTGGACTCCTTTGAGAGCACCCAAGTGTGACTTCATTCTTTTCTAAAGAGCAGGTGTGTAACATATAAGAAAAAAGGATTTCATCTTACCTCTATTCCATCGAAACACAATTTAATAACAGGAACAAACGCTTCTTCAACAGCCTGAAAAATAAGCATTTTGCAATGAGAACTATTCATTCTATGCAGAAACAGCTTCAGATTGTCCTACAGTATACTTACAACCCTTTGTTCAGTGACCATTTCAAGTTATGACACTGCTGAAGGAACTTATAACCAGTCTCCAAAGTTATGATTGTTGCAGTATCTCCCTAATCACATGTTCAAAATTTGGGTACCTGGCTGCCTGTCCACCCTTACAACTACAGTGGTGCTTCAACTCTCCTCCTTCCCCCTATCTTTTTCTCATCTATGCCCTTTTGGTCCCCCATATTCTGTGGCCCGATACCCTAGATGATTTTCATCATCTTCCTATTCCGGCTACTGACCAATTATGCCTAGCCTGGTCCTTCAGGAGGTAGCCACACAAGGCTTTCTTTCCAAGATTACACATGGCAGTTTCCTCATGAGACCTGGGGAAGATCGACTCACATGGTTTCCTTGTGAAGAGTCAGGGTGGGCATGCATTGTCAGTGGTAGGAGCAAGATGTTCAGCTGAGGAAGTGGAGTAAAGGGCAGCAAGGTTCTTGAAGCACAGGGTAGCAAACGACTGGGCTGCAGCAGCTGGGGCTTTTCAGGATACAGTAACTTTGTGCTGCTTGGTTCCTGGGCTGTGGCAGTTCTGTACCATGCTACTGGGGTTTCTTAAGATGTAGCAGCGTTGCGCCATGCTGCTGGGACTTCCTAGGACATGGCAAATATGCACCACACTGCTGGGCTGGACTGTGACAGTTGAACTTTCAGGGACAGGTATGGTTTTGCACTGCCCTGTGGCTCGGAGGCTTCTTGAAGTCCCAGAGCCTCAGTGCACCAAGAAGCCGTTGAGCCAGAATGTGGCAAGCAACTCCAGAGCCATGAAGTTCTGTGACTGCTTGCTGAATCACAAGGCAGGGTTCAGGGTCGCCAAAAGGGAAGAGACAGAGGAAAGACAGATAGCTGGGGGGGGGGAGGAGTTGGAGGCAGATCCTTACTTTACCAAGGCTCAGGGATGAGAAGGACTAAGCCAAGAATGGCTTGGATTAGGGTAGTCCTTAGCTAACAATTGGCGGAATTAGCTTAACAAAAGCAACAGAAATCATCAGAATTGCTGATGACTGTCATGCTTTATGACTGCATCACTTAGTGATGGGAATTTTGTCCCAACTGTAGTCCTAAATCGAGCATTAAAAAGATGGATACAATTGTTTTTGATTCCTACTGTTTCTAATTCTATCATAAATATGAATAAAACAATAAGCATTCACAATAGAAACAGAACTGCACTATTGGAGGACACTGCAAAACTAGCGTTACTTCTTTACCATACACTACCGAATCAACTTTTTGGATTGTTTGGTTAGGATTCATAAACTAAAGTTTATAAATTCAAAGGGAATCTGCATACCCGTAAGTCTTTGACTTCTTCCTGTAATTTCAGTTTTTCATAAAATGAGGTGAAAAAATCACTCCTGTCAACATGCCTCGGCGCCACACATAATGCATCAATGTCTGCACCTAAAGCAAGCAATCATAAACTGTTAAATATCACATAAGCTGCCAAAATGTCAAGGCTATAACATCTACTTTCAATAGCAATATTCTCTAGTGTAATATATTCAAATACATTGGGCAATATTCACCATGTTTTTCTTGTTAATTTGAATGTATACTTTCAAGTCTTCCATTTACAATCGTCCCAAATAATCTAATTGTCAGTTACATTTCTAATTCCCCCAAACTTAAGATAGAGTAATCAATTCAAAACATATTTAAAATTCTCTATAATTTTGCACTTCATTTCTTCTAGTGAAAAATGGTTATTTTTAATTCAACATTTAAGCAAATGTTTCATAATATTCATACCACATGGCCCAAACAGAAAGCTACATTCCCACTGCTTGGTACTATGTTTATTTAACTAAAATAAGAGATATATTTTTCATTCTCCGAATACACAGTATTTTAAACAGAGTAGGTTTTTAAATTAATGAAGTTTATATTTTGTATATAGATTTAATGCTAAGTGCTATTCACTTATATAGAATTAACTAGGCAGAACTAACAGTTAGGGCTAGTTAAAATTGGAAGTATCAAAAGCTGCTTCAGAGCTTCCTGAAGCTCTGGATTGATCACAGGCTGCTGCACTGACATCAAAGGAAGAAGGGCTCAACTTTTGCGGATCTTTTTGTAGATTTTAAAAATGGGAATAGGAGATCTCTTTGATTAAGAGAAATCCTTGAGAAATCTCCAAAACATGAAAAATCCCCCAAAATCATGCTACTAATTTTCAGACTCCAAACAGCCAAGTTTTGGTAATATACAAATAGAGACTACAACGTATATAAGTGTCACCAAGACATGGAAGAATTCCCAAGCTGATTTTTGAAGAACACATTATCTTTACAATAGGTCAACAGTCTTCATTGTTCTGATGGCAAAAATACCGAAGACTAAAAATTACTGCATACTTCATTGTAAGACATAATTACAGAGATTTGAGTTGACCAGAAAAGTTTTAGTTTATTTAATTGAAATAGGAATTATTAACATTATAGGGCTAACATTACACAGTGGCCCCATGAAAACTTTTCTGGCCCATCATTCTCTGTCTGTCCATCCATCCATCCATCCCACACATAACAAATTACCTTTTGTGTGCACACCTAATCGATATGAGCCAAATGTAAAAATTTTCCCTCCAACGTTTTCTATTACAGATTGTGGAAGATTCTGAAGAAAGAAAAAATACGATGAGTTTTTTTCAATTTTGTAAACCATGCAGCCAATACAATATTGAAGGATAGAGAAAAGAAGCTAGCTATCATGTAGACAACACACTAGCTATCATGTATTCTGAGCTCCAATCAGTAGCTTATTGCTCAGACATATAGAATAAATTCACCTATATATAAAATCCCACCAATTATAATCTCAACAGAACTATACTGAAATACTGAGCATACTTCAATATGAACAGTATATATACATTAATGTATCTAATTAGAAATTATAAAGTTTTTTCCTTATATACTGAAAATTCACTTGTTGAAATAGTGCACTATAGGATCACAAGAAAGAGAAATATTAACAAATTGAGAATTGCAAATAAAATCATTACAACATTCAATCACCCTTGATTACTTTCATTTTAGGGAATCCATACGCTCTGTCTACTGGAGATAATAAGACTTGTATAGAGCTAAAAAAAGTTTTTTAAGTAATCTGCAGGGACAAATGTCTGAAAGTCTACTTTTTCCCCCTTGAAACTCTTTACTATTCCCTGCTTTATTCATATTAATACTATGAATATGTAATATTCCTCTCAATATATCTTTTATCCATCTGATGGACTTATGACTTACAAGTTTACACCATAATATATGTGATGATCTTTTTAAGCTCTGTCATTTTTAAATGAATAAAAATATTCATACCTTAATTTCACTGATTTCTCGTATCCATTCCTTTACTAAGTTATTTAGTTTCCCCAAAATTAGAATTCTGTTGATGAAACATACACATAATTATTACATCTACATAATTTGCTAATGTTACTATCATCATCATCATTACAATTAATCTGTTATTGATGTTTTTTCTGCTAGGTTGTTAGCTATTTTAGGACTTCCACATGTAAAAAAAATGTCTCTAAGTACTAAATATCATTACATTTGAAAGGTAATACACAAACTACTCCCATTTTGCTAACAATTTAGCATATATTTTATGTTAATTTTGTGCTGAAAACTCTGCAATAGATATAATTCCCATTGTACTCCTATGTGTGACCAGCATGACCAGAAAATGTCTATGTGATAGAAATAGCTATACTGCAAGAATAAAAATCAAACAATGAATGTAAATTCTGCTGTTCAGAAATTTAAATTTTCAACAACTGGTGCCTGAGACAATTGGAAGAACATTTTTGGTCTATGTTGCTTCAGTTATGAATTTTCATTTTTCCTGAGAAAATTTCCACAAGAAAACTAAAGAGTTTTATTCACCTGCGTTGCAGTTCTTCCTCCTCTTCAAAGACACCAAAGGGTTTTAGGGTTTCAATTAGCTTCTGGGTAAGTATACAGTCATTCTCTTTAGGGGAAGCTAAACTGATTGGTGAGGTAATGCCATAATGTTTCTGCGGCTGTTGTGTTTGTTGTGATCCCTGGGTTGTAACTGGACTGCAAGCAAGCAAAACAAAATTAAAACAACATTTTAACAAGAAGTAATTACTATACTCAACAGAAACAAATAAACTGAAGAAAGCTAGAAATTTGTAAACAGTTAATGACAAAATAAACATACTATTACAGATGAAACCACCCCTATATTAAGTAACTTATTTCACCTAGTATATCCTTTATGTTCATCATCAACCCTTGCTTGTTCTTAAGAAGGATTCTTAACATAAGATAAAACTAAAATAAACCAACAAACCACACTCAATATGTAGTCCTTAATGGAAGTATGTCTACATGGAGGCAAGCATGTAATGGGGTATCTCAAGGTTTAATCTTAGCCCCAAAATTTTTCAACATCTTCATAAACAATTTAGATGAAGGGATAAAAGGGGATCTCATCAAATTTGCAGACAATAAACTGGTGGGAATAGCCAATGCTTTAGATTAGAAGACAGATTCAAGATCCAGAAGGACCTTGACAGACTTGAACACTATCCAACAAAATGCAATTCAGTAGTAAGAAAAGTAAAGTTTTACACTTAGGCAAGAAAAGTCAAATGCACAAGTATAGAATAGGTGGTACCTGGCTCAATGGCAATAGCTGTGAGAGGGATCTAGAAGTCCTAGGGGACAACCACTTAAATATGAGCCAACAGTGTGCTTCAGCTGCCAAAAAGCCATCACAGTCCTAGACTGCATCATCAGAGTGATAGAAGCAAGGTCACCTGAAGTGTTAGTACCACTTTATAATGCTTTGCTAAGAGCACACTCAGAATACTGCATCCAGTTTTGGTCACCAAGATACAAAAAAGATGTTGAGACTTTAGAAAAAATGCAACAAAGATGATTAGAGACTAGAACAGTGGTGGCGAACCTATGGCACGGGTGCCAGAGGCGGCACTCAGAGCCCTCTCTGTGGGCACGCGCGCCGTCGCCCCAGTCCTAGGCCTTCAGCTGGGTTTTATAAAACCTTTTCGCTTTAGGCCTCCACCGCCATATGCAAAAGAAAAAGAAAAAGGTCCAATCAGTCAATTTCAACTTCTCGCGGGAAAAAAAAAGATCTTGCAAAGTTGGAATTGATTGATTGAACTTTTTAGTCCCACCTAGTCTGCTGTTACCACCGCAGCCATGCTCACCCAATTGGCCACGCCCACCCAATGGGCCACACCCAGCCGGCACTCGACGATGCATAAGTGGGTTTTGGGTTGCAGTTTGGGCACTTATATTTTCCTTTCATTCTAATGTTTCCTTCGAAATTTTATGAGAAGCCCGAAACTAATTATTAGGCCACAGTTCTTTTTTCCTGGTTCTCAATATAGATGGTGGAATTTGCACAATAGTTGATCAGCATTTTTAAATAATGTGATATAATACAGTATTTCCAAACAGATTTTCTTTTTCAAATTTTGGAATTCTCTGAGTGTTGTATTGCAGTTCTTAACTTAGCAATTGCATACAGCCATGTATTAGGACGAGAGACAACAAAACAATAAAAACAAAATTCATGAAATATTACAGAAATTTTCTAGAAAAATAGTACAATACACAAGAGTCAGTTTAGTGGTTAAGGTACCAGGATAGGAAGTAGGAGACCATGAGTTCTAGTCCTGCCTTAGGTATGAAGCCAGCTGGGTGACATCAGTGAGTCATTCACTTTCAGTCATGGGAAGGAGACAATGGCACACCACTTCCAAAAATCTTGACAACGAAATGGAAAGGATTAGTTCAAGCGGTTGCCAAGACTCAACACTGACTGGATGGCACATATACAAAAAAAACTCCAACCCAACCATACAAAACATAATGCATGCAAAACTGAAATTGACCAAATACAGAATGACCCATACATTCTTAATTTCCAAGGCAGTTAAAACAACAGCTAAAGGAGTAGTTTCAGTTTATATGACCTTCTGTTTCCACAGAAGATTTAAATATATTTAATTAACATGCCAAACAACACAAATCAGACACTAAGGATGAATGTTCCAAACTAAGCTTTGAGTAACTTCAAATTTTAAGCACACCACCAGGGTACATCCTCTACAAATTAAGGATAATCATAGCCAGGTTACGAAATAAGTTCTTGTAGAATAAAAGTTTATCTAATTACATTTATATTTGTGTAGGATAACACTCAAAAAAAATAGTGGGATTGGTAGTACGGTAAGTCTAACACAGGTCGACCTACGATATGGTATAAAACTGTGTTCAGGTATAGTCAATATCGGTCAAATTTTTCTAAACCGAATGGTTTCCAACCTGTGACCCATGAGATCTAACAATCCCTTGGCTGATTCTTCTTCCATAACTCCATACAGTCTCAGAAGAAATTTTTGAGGAGAAAGGCACTATCTAAAATCTAAGATTTTATCATCCATATATTGGAAATTTACCGTATTTATCGGCGTATAACACACACAGGCGTATAACACGCACCTTCATTTTAAGAGGGAAATTTCAGGAAAAAAACTTAAATTTCAAATAGAGAACTTTGAAGCAAAATAAGGGTAGCTCAGAACTTTTTTTTATTAATATTATTACCACTTCTTAACATTATATCGGCGTATAACACGCACACATCATTTGCCCCCTATTTTCAGGGGGGAAAAGTGCGTGTTATACGCCGATAAATACGGTAAGTCATTGGAATCTGTTAGAATCTCTCCTGCAGGTATATACTCATAAACCTTACGTGCTTAGTAACTGATACTTGTTAATGAAATGGTTTTGGAGGGAAAATAAAGTACAGGCATATAGTAGCTAAGAAATATTCATTAATTTTGTTTCATTTGCCAGTCAACTTATTCTTTCCAATATATGTCAAGCATAAAACACTGTCTTGTATCCTACTAAATTATTCCTGCCACAGAGATATTTAATATAGTTGAGATCTGAGTGTCATGGATAGTTTAAAATTTACATAGGTAATCCTTGCTTACTGATCACTTGTTCTGTGACTGGTTGAAATTGTGACGGCGCTGAACATATGGCCAGCCCTCAAAGTTCTAGCCTTTGCAGCACCTCTGGGATCATGTGATCATGATATGGATGCTTGGCAACTAGTTCCCATTTATGACAATTACAGCATCCTGCAATCACATGATTGCCATTTGTGACCTTGCCTGCCAACTTTCCATAAGCAGTAAATGGGAAAGCAGGCAGGGAAAGACACAAGTCACTTGAGCAAAGTTTCCTGCAGTTTCCTGTCATCCACCCGCCCAACTTGTTTGCCTGTCATCCACTCCTCAGCTTTCCAATGCTCGTATGCAACCTGCCCAAGCGCTTCCCTAAATCATACCTAGCTAGCCCTCCCAAGGCCTCTCCCAACCCCCTGTGGCATTCCCACTACTTACTGGTACTTTCCCTGCTTTCCCTGGTACTTTTAACAACCTGCACATCTTAGGTTACAACAGCAACTCGAACTGCTGGGATTGTCATTGCTAAATGACAATGTTTTGCTCTTTACAAAAACATTGGTTACCAATGGCAATCTCAGTTCCAAATGTTGTACTGTAGTAACCCAGACTACCTGTATGTTATTTTATTTGGCAGTCTCCCTCAAATCAGCTCATGCCAAAAACACTATTTTAGAATATCAAACTGGAAGTTGCTGTTGATCTAAAATAGGGGTGTCAAACTGCCGGCCCGCAGGCCGGTTTCATCATATCGGAGCCGTGCCCACCCCATTGCCGGTAATGGTGAAAAAGCTCTGATATGTCGCGTGACGTCACGAGTTTGACATGCCTGATCTAAAAGCACAAACATTAAGAAAAAGTTCAACCCGTAGTACATCTCAATCTAACATATTTCATAAGTAAGATTTCATGTTTTAAAAGAAATTCAAAATACTTGTGCATTATAAAGAATAGCTTTCTGTTAAATTTAGAATAAATTTCTAATTAAACAGCTATCCACTGGTTATGTAAATCTGAGGCAAAAATGATTTGTTTATATTTAGAAGTAATGGAGAATACATATTCAAAATCAAATAATACCTGCATTTACACTACTATTAAACTGTTGAAATAAATCAAACTAAACTTAATTAAATTGAACTTTTGACTCTACACCTATAAAAAAGAGAGGACATCCAACAGTGGATATTTTTCTCCCTCTTGATCTGTAAGCAGAACCAGACATTATCTTCTTTCTTATAGGTCTGATGGTTAATTAATTAAGAGCATATTATTGTAGATAATATAATAAGAAATTTGGTAGATGCTTCATGGATTATAGAAACACCTTTGATTGCTTGACTGCATCAATCACATCAAGTGCTCAGAAAAATTGGTATCTCTGAACATTTCATTGTCCTCAGGAGAAACTTACATAGAGCTCAGGACACTACACTATGGACAGAATATGGCGAAAAACACTGGCTCCAGCTTTGCAAAGAAGGGCGACAAGATTGCATATTCTCCCTTTATTTATTCAACATTTATGCTGAATATATATTGAGGTAAGCTGAATTGGAAGAAAATGATTTTAAAACTGGAGGAAGAAGCATCAATAAACTGTTCTAAGCTGATGACACTATCCTGATAGCCAAAAATGCAAAGGATCTGAAAACTTTAGTATAAAAATCAAAGAGCACAGTAAAAAAATGAGACTAAAATTAAATATAAAGAAAAGCAAATGATAACAAGTATAACAACCAGGCTTAGAATTGACAATGAAGATACTGAAGTGGTGACAACTTTTGCCCTTTAGGATCAACCATTAACAGTAAATGAACAGGCAGTCAAGAATATGCCACAGACTAGCACTTGGTACAGTAGCTATGAAGACCTTGGAAAAAAATATTCAAATGCTGTGTCTATACATACAAAAATCAGAATCATACAAGTCATTGCATTCCCTATGACTCTATAGAAGTGAAAGTTGGACTTTAAAGAAGCAGAAAAGGAACAACACTGATGTCTTTGAATTTTGGTTTTGGAGAAGAGTCTGGAGCAAACTGAAAACAGTCAAAAAAACAAACTGATAGCTCACTGAACAAATCAACCCAGAATTCTCATTCAAGGCACAAATGATAAGGCTAAAATTATCCTATTTATCCTATTATGTGAAGACCTAGCTCTCAGGAGAAGGCTTGAATGCTGAGAAAGGTGAAACGAAAGAGAAGAAAAGAACGTCCAGTTGCAAGGTGGATGAATTCAATTACAATGCAATGAGTATTGTAACAGAGTCCATGACCATTGGGACAGCTGAAAGAACAGATTAGAGACAGACCATCATGGAGTAATGTGGCCAGTAGGAGTTGAAAAAGACTTGATAGCACATAATCAATAATAAAGAAATTGCTCTTTGGGGAGTATCTTAGTCAACAAAGATGATCAGGGGACTGGAGGCTAAAACGTACAAGGAATGGTTGCTGGAATTGGGTATGTCTAGTTTAACGAAGAGAAGGACGAGGGGGGACATGATAGCAGTGTTCCAATATCTCAGGGGCTGCCACAAAGAAGAGGGAGTCAAGCTATTCTCCAAAGCGCCTGAAGGCAAGACAAGAAGCAACCTAAAACTAAGGAGAAATTTCCTGACAGTTAGAACAGTTAATCAGTGCCTCCAGAAGCGGTGAATGCTCCAACACTGGAAGTTTTTAAGGAGAGACTGGACAGCCATTTGTCTGAAATGGTATAGGGTTTCCTGCCTGAGCAGGGGGTTGGACTAGATGATCTCCAAGGTTCCTTCCAACTTTATTATCATTATTATTATTATATTTAATTCCTAGAGATACACCTTTGTTTTGTATTCTGATTCAAAATGCTTCAGCTAAGGGATATAATACTGATAAAGATATGATGGATGACCATGTGCCCACTTCGCATACGTTCCCCCAATGGAATATTTATACTGAAGGTGAATGAAGTGACTACAATAATGTAAGCTGTCCCCCATAGATTAGTTTAAGTGGAAGCTTTGATCCACCTTGTCCTAATGGCTGAAGCGACTATGTGTCTCAGGGACACCTATTAGAAGAATACTAGATATTCTGTGAGCATGAACTATCTAGGTATTTTTTTTTATGGTCCAGCATACATGTAACTTATCCATTCTTTCTCTAACTTCCATTTGGCTCAAGTGACTAGAAAATAAACTCTTGATTGTGGTGAACTATACAATTCATCTCTGGCATTAAAGTGGTACCCATTTAAAATATCTATTATGTGATGCATTGCTCCTCATAGTGCAGTGGTTCTCAACCTGTGGGTCGGGACCCCATTTGGGGTTGATCGACCATTTCACGGGGGTCGCCAAGCAAGGCTGTCCGCCATTTTTTTGTCCGCCATTTTTTCCCCCTTTTCCGGCGGGTGCCTTACCTCCCTCGGGCTGGGCCAGCTGGTGGTCGGCCTGCTCCGTCTCTGCCGCTTGCCAGCTACGCCTCGGCCAGCGCAGGGGGCGGAACCACGCATGCGTGGCGCTCCCGGGCAGGGAAAGTCCTCAACTTACGACCGGCTGGGTAGTCCTCGACTTATGACCAGTTTAGTCCTCGACTTATGACCGGTTTAGTACTCGACTTACGACCGGTTTAGTCCTCGACTTACGACCGGTTTAGTACTCGACTTACGACCAGTTGGGGTCACGGCATTAAAAAGGTTGAGAACCACTGTCATAGTGGAAGTTCCAATCTCCAAGGCCGGTGACAGATATTAGGAAGGATATGGCGCGTAAACATTTAACGTGTGAGTATCTTAATGCCTTGACTAGTTTAAGTACNATTCCAACAAGCGGGACTGGCCTAGGGCAATTTTTAGAGGGGTTTTAATCATATTTTAATTCGACTATATTTAAATATTTCTTTTTAATTAATTTTAATTCTGTAATTGTTTTGGTGTATTTTTAATCGATTGTCAGCCGCCCTGAGTCCGTAAGGAGAAGGGCGGGATATAAATTTAATAAATAAATAAATAAATAAACACTATTTTAGAATATCAAACTGGAAGTTGCTGTTGATCTAAAACAGGGGTGTCAAACTGCCGGCCTGCAGGCCGGTTTCATCATACCGGAGCCGCGCCCACCCCATTGTTGGCAATGGTGAAAAAGCTCTGATATGTCGCGTGACGTCACGAGCTTGACATGCCTGATCTAAAAGCACAAACATTAAGAAAAAGTTCAACCCGTAGTACATCTCAATCTAACATATTTCATAAGTAAGATTTCATGTTTTAAAAGAAATTCAAAATACTTGTGCATTATAAAGAATAGCTTTCTGTTAAATTTAGAATAAATTTCTAATTTAACAGCTATCCACTGGTTATGTAAATCTGAGACAAAAATGATTTGTTTATATTTAGAAGTAATGGAGAATACATATTCAAAATCAAATAATACCTGCGTTTACACTACTATTAAACTGTTGAAAGAAATCAAACTAAACTTAATTAAATTGAACTTTTGACTCTACACCTATAAAAAAGAGAGGACATCCAACAGTAGATATTTTCCTCCCTCTTGATCTGTAAGCAGAACCAGACATTATCTTCTTTCTTATAGGTCTGATGGTTAATTAATTAAGAGCATATTATTGTAGATAATATAATAAGAAATTTGGTAGATGCTTCATGGATTATAGAAACACTTTTGATTGCTTGATTGCATCAATCACATCAAGTGCTCAGAAAAATTGGTATCTCAGAACATTTCATTGTCCTCAGGAGAAACTTACATAGAGCTCAGGACACTACACTATGGACAGAATATGGCGAAAAACACTGGCTCCAGCTTTGCAGAGAAGGGCGACAAGATTGCATATTCTCCCTTTATTTATTCAACATTTATGCTGAATATATATTGAGGTAAGCTGAATTGGAAGAAAATGATTTTAAAACTGGAGGAAGAAGCATCAATAAACTGTTCTAAGCTGATGACACTACCCTGATAGCCAAAAATGCAAAGGATCTGAAAACTTTAGTATAAAAATCAAAGAGCACAGTAAAAAAAATGAGACTAAAATTAAATATAAAGAAAAGCAAATGATAACAAGTATAACAACCAGGCTTAGAATTGACAATGAAGATACTGAAGTGGTGACAGCTTTTGCCCTTTAGGATCAACCATTAACAGTAAATGAACAGGCAGTCAAGAATATGCCACAGACTAGCACTTGGTACAGTAGCTATGAAGACCTTGGAAAAAAATATTCAAATGCTGTGTCTATACATACAAAAATCAGAATCATACAAGTCATTGTATTCCCTATGACTCTACAGAAGTGAAAGTTGGACTTTAAAGAAGCAGAAAAGGAACAACACTGATGTCTTTGAATTTTGGTTTTGGAGAAGAGTCTTGAGCAAACTGAAAACAGTCAAAAAAACAAACTGATAGCTCACTGAACAAATCAACCCAGAATTCTCATTCAAGGCACAAATGATGAGGCTAAAATTATCCTATTTATCCTATTATGTGAAGACCTAGCTCTCAGGAGAAGGCTTGAATGCTGAGAAAGGTGAAACGAAAGAGAAGAAAAGAACGTCCAGTTGCAAGGTGGATGAATTCAATTACAATGCAATGAGTATTGTAACAGAGTCCATGACCATTGGGACAGCTGAAAGAACAGATTAGAGACAGACCATCATGGAGTAATGTGGCCAGTAGGAGTTGAAAAAGACTTGATAGCACATAATCAATAATAAACAAATTGCTCTTTGGGGAGTATCTTAGTCAACAAAGATGATCAGGGGACTGGAGGCTAAAACATACAAGGAATGGTTGCTGGAAGTGGGTATGTCTAGTTTAATGAAGAGAAGGACGAGGGGGGACATGATAGCAGTGTTCCAATATCTCAGGGGCTGCCACAAAGAAGAGGGAGTCAAGCTATTTTCCAAAGCACCTGAAAGCAGGACAAGAAGCAACGGATGGAAACTAACCGAAGAGAGAAGCAACCTAGAAATAAGGAGAAATTTCCTGACAGTTAGAACAGTTAATCAGTGCCTCCAGAAGCTGTGAATGCTCCAACACTGGAAGTTTTTAAGGAGAGACTGGACAGCCATTTGTCTGAAATGGTATAGGGTTTCCTGCCTGAGCAGGGGGTTGGACTAGATGACCTCCAAGGTTCCTTCCAACTTTATTATTATCATTATCATTGTTATTATTATTATATTTAATTCCTAGAGATACACCTTTGTTTTGTATTCTCCTGATACAAAATGCTTCAGCTAAGGGATATAATACTGATAAAGATATGATGGATGACCATGTGCCCACTTCGCATACGTTCCCCCAATGGAATATTTATACTGAAGGTGAATGAGGTGACTACAATAATGTAAGCTATCCCCCATAGATTAGTTTAAGTGGAAGCTTTGATCCACCTTGTCCTAATGGCTGAAGAGACTATGTGTCTCAGGGACACCTATTAGAAGAATACTAGATAGTCTGTGAGCATGAACTATCTAGGTATTTTTTTTTTATGGTCCAGCATACATGTAACTTATCCATTCCTTCTCTAACTTCCATTTGGCTCAAGTGACTAGAAAATAAACTCTTGATTGTGGTGAACTATACAATTCATCTCTGGCATTAAAGTGGTACCCATTTAAAATATCTATTATGTGATGCATTGCTCCTCACAGTAGAAGTTCCAATCTCCAAGGCCGGTGACAGATATTAGGAAGGATATGGCGCATAAACATTTAACGTGTGAGTATCTTAATGCCTTTACTAGTTTAAGTACCAGATGGGAAAGCAGTGCAACGTCAGTACCATAGGTACAGGGGACTTGCTAACTTGAATTCTTATTATGCAAAAGTGAGCCTCTGCAATTACTGATTGGGACTAAGAACCACACTCCTTTCTTAAGGTGTTATACTGTCCCAACTCTAGGGAGGTCAGAGCTTGGGGTATTATCAGAGCTTAAGTAAATGTTAACATTTTTCTTTCTTCCTAGGTCTGATTTTGTAGAGTGAGTCTGTGAGATGATTTTCAGTAGTTATTAGGCATAACCTAGCTAGTTCTCTTCACCCTTCAGAAACACAATTCTAAATAGCAAGGATCTCAAATATAAAATTCTACTGGGACAGTAATTATATGGACAGACCTGAGTATTTGAGGGTCATCCAATTCTATGTTCTGTTCCTTTGTTAGGTAAAATAGAGTGAGAATCAGCAGGAGCAGAAAGAGGCACCAAACAGTTAGGTCCCTGTTGGGAGGACATTATCTACCCCTGCCCCTTTCCTAGGGAAATATGGTAAGCATTTCACCTTGCAGTTGTCTTTTTAC
>NW_015386372.1:118143-138004 GCF_001527695.2 Protobothrops mucrosquamatus | reverse complement strand
CCAATGCTGCGGCGGCAGTTGTCTCCCAGGCCGCCGCCTGATTTTCCGCCGAGTCGTGGACTAGATCCTCCGGATATGGCCCAAGCTCCATCAGGAACCTCTCAGGGTCCATCAGTCGCCTGGGACGGAACCATCTAGGTGGTTCCGTCTCCCTGTGGCGAGGGGGAGCGGCCCGGAAGTCCAACCTTAGGAGAGAATGCCAACTATATATAATTATTATCTTTCAGGTGACTAGACTAAAGGACTACCATAAACGAGATTTCCTTTGTACAGTCAAAGATATATATAGATATATAGATATAGATATATATGCCTTGGGATCTGAACAAGTCACAATGGGCCAGGACCACCTTTATCAATACTCATAGGGACTAAAGTTAGTTCAAAAGGAATATTTATACTGCTAACATACTTTTTTTTTTACCCAGGAATTTTTTCAGGCCAGATGAACGGGGATATGTAAGTATGCCTTCTACAAGTGAGGAATGCTAATTCATCTCCTTTCTGGATCTCAGTATTGCCATGCAGCATCAACAGTGTTGTTTCAGTTTATAAATTTTAGGTGAAAATTTTAAATTTTAGCTGGCCCTTGTTCTTTTTTAGAGCTATAGTTTGAACAGGAGTCTGAATACTTCCCAACTAATGACACTAGTGTGCCTGCCTTCTTTTAAGGAAACATGCCTATGATCTGTTTCTTTTTCTTTTTGGTAGGATCTAAGGGAAGAATTAAGTGAAGAAACCTAATGAATGCCAAGCTGAAACCTTGGATCAACATTTCTAAGATCTACAAATCTGTTGTCAACAGTGGAATAATTTGCTTTTCCTGTCTCTGTGGAAGAATGGCATCTATCTTGTATATGGCATTATTTAGAAACTATTTTAGAGAAAAATGGTGATCCCTTCCTCTTCAAAATGTAAAGGGCTCAATTGGTTTAATTGTTTCAGAGCCTCCTACCCCCTTTCAGAGGAAGCGTGGGGAACAGGAAAGAAGGACTATTAATTACCTACCAAAGCAACCTGGACATTGGTTATCATTTCCACAGCTATAGACAGTGGAAGGCTAAAATGTTTTGTTGCTAGTTTCCTTTATTGTACAGGCTACCTACTCTTTGTGGTCCCATAAGAGCCAGTTTGGAATATAGTTAAGATGCTGGACCAAAACCCAGGATACTGTGAGTTCTCTCTTAAGCATGGAAGCAAACTGGGTGATCTTGGAGAAATCTTTCTCTAAATCCAACCCACAACTCAAGGTTATTGTGATGGAAAAAATAAAAGCATACACTGACTGGAGCTGTATAAAATTAAGGGAAAATATAAATCTAATAAATAAATAAAGGAGATGTTATGTAGCTATGGCTATTACCCAGAGTTCACAAAAAGAGAAGTAAATTAACATACCTGAAGGCCTTACTACCAGATTGTTATTTCCTAGTATGGCAATGGCTTTTGATATACTAAAGAACTCTAGGATTTCCAACCTTGGAACAGATAGATCTGGAGTTTAAAAATAAAGTTAAAAGGCTACCAAAAAGTTATGAAGCAATGTGGAGTTCTCTGCAGCATCTGTATATTAAGGCAAGACAAGGCTGAAATTTGGGGGCAAGTTTTTTTCTCCCACACTAGGTAGGATAACAAATTTTGCAGTAAGTGAAAGACTTTCAGTACTGAATGCAGGGTTCCAGTTTAAGAAACAGCCATTTTGGTGACAGTCCATCTATTACTGAAGAGAGAGAGAGTAAGGCATCTTCAGGATTTCCAAAATGATATCATATGAATTCTGCCTTTGAGTTGGTTTATAATACTTATATGATGTCATCACAATAATGCAAAAACTCTTATGTTATATAAATGACACATCTATTTACAAGCTACTAAGCCATCATCAAATCCCACTTTCATACCGATTAGTTTTCTAAATTAGCTGGCAGTTATAATTATTAAAAATTTCTAGCTTGAAACATGTAAAACAGGACTGGGCAATTAATTTTTCAAGGAGCCACATGAGAAACTGAGACTGTTGTGGAGGACTGCCCCTGCTGCCCCCCACCCCCAATGCTGCCACCACCCTGCCCAACACTGATGCCGTAAAATGGACAGGGACTACACACAGCCCATAGATTGCAAAATGCCCAGGTCCAATGTAAAGCATTGTCTTTAACTGTGACATGGGCAGCAAATAAATTAGATAAAGGCTCTGAGCAAAAGATTCGTCCATATCTCCAGTTATTAAGGAGATAAATTTCCCATTTACTAGAGAATAACCACAAATCCTATATGAATGAATGAGAGTATTGCATGTAACCCAAACCACAGAGATGGAAGTTCACTACAATTAATTTCTTCTTCTGGCATCCAGGCAAAGAGATGGGAAAGAAGTAGCTCTGATATTGGGCCATTCCAACTGCAGCATCTCTGCTATCCTGAGTGACACTGGAAAAGATTTCAGTTATCCAATTTCATATGGAACCATGACCGGCCCATTAGCCTAAACAAAATTATCAAAACATTAAAAAGATACAGGAAGTATCAGCCAGCCTGCCAATATAAAAATAATGATAAAAACCAACAGAAATGGTGAACCATAACCCATGGCTCACAATCATTTCCTTTTTAATTGCCCATGAATGAATAGTTGAGCACGTTATATTACAGGCTCCGCTATATTTATTTCACAAATTATTATTCATTATTTGTTATAACCTCTTTTATACTTGGAAAAATAGAAGATTTTGGAATGCTCAGTAAGAAAATGAAATGATATTGACAAATTCTTCCACCTTTACAGAGCAAGCTAATTTCAGTTATTTTTCAGTAAACCTAACAAGAGTTTTAGTCATAACTGTGATACTTTCCTTAACTCAAAGTCAGTCTTCTGACTTTGCTCCCAAAAAGATGCTTTGGAATGCATGGAGAGCAAGCAGAGCATTTATCTGCAACAACTTAAAGCTGCTTTAAGAAGCTCCATACATACAGATGGCAGGTGCTCAACCAAAAGCATTCCAATGTACTTTTTTTAAAAAATTCAGTCTGAAGTACTGAATTTAAATTGCAACTGCAATTTAAATTGTTGCAAAATATTCATTAAAAAAATCATAGCAATTGTTTCCTAATGCTATTTTTACACAGGCTCTACGACAGTGGTTCTCAACCTGTGGGTCGGGACCCCATTTGGGGTCGATCGACCATTTCATGGGGGTCGCCAAGCAAGGCTGACNGTCTCAAGACTTGCTCCTGTCTCCTCCCCCGGGGCCACCCAGTCAGAGTCAAGACCTTCTCGAATCCGAGCGACTTTGTCATACAGATATTGAGCAAAATCCTCGGCCCTCCCCTCCAGGGAATCCCCTCCCCCCCTCAACTGAAGGAGAGAGCGGGTCACCCTGAAGAGGGTGGCCGGGCGATTATCTGATGACGCAAGCTGCTCTCATTTCCAAGAAAGCAGTGCTTCACTTTACTTCACTAGTTAGCCAGACTTTCTGAGATTCTCCACTTAGGCAAGACACTCCACACTGAAGCTGGATTAGTAGAAGACCATAAATGTTTAACATTCCAATAATGCTGTAGAACAGAGAGCTCCATCCCCTGGTTCGTGGACTGGCACCAGTCTATGACATGCCAGAAACAGGGCCGTGCAAACAAGTGAAGCTACATCCACCAGATGCAGGTAACACACAAAAATCACGCCCCTCTGGTCTGCAGAAAAATCTCTCTTCATGGAACCAGTTCACTGCCCAAAAGGCTGGGGGCCATTGCTGTAAAGAAGCACCATCTGAGATAATATTTTTCTTTATTGTGATTGGCAAATACCTCTACAACTTACCCAGGATTTTTTTCAGGTCAGATTAACGGGGATATGTAAGTATGCCTTCTACAAGTGAGGAATGCTAATTCATCTCCTTTCTGGATCTCAGTATTACCATGCAGCATCAACAGTGTTGTTTCAGTTTATAAATTTTAAATTTTAGCTGGCCCTTGTTCTTTTTTAGAGCTATAGTTTGAACAGGAGTCTGAATACTTCCCAACTAATGACACTAGTGTGCTTGCCTTCTTTTAAGGAAACATGCCTATGATCTGTTTCTTTTTCTTTTTGGTAGGATCTAAGGGAAGAATTAAGTGAAGAAACCTAATGAATGCTAAGCCGAAACCTTGGATCAACATTTCTAAGATCTACAAATCTGTTGTCAACAGTGGAATAATTTGCTTTTCCTGTCTCTGTGGAAGAATGGCATCTATCTTGTATATGGCATTCTTTAGAAACTATTTTGGAGAAAAATGGTGATCCCTTCCTCTTCAAAATGTAAAGGGCTCAATTGGTTTAATTGTTTCAGAGCCTCCTACCCCCTTTCAGAGGAAGCGTGGGGAACAGGAAAGAAGGACTATTAATTACCTACCAAAGCAACCTGGACATTGGTTATCATTTCCACAGCTATAGACAGTGGAAGGCTAAAATGTTTTGTTGCTAGTTTCCTTTATTGTACAGGCTACCTATTCTTTGTGGTCCCATAAGAGCCAGTTTGGAATATAGTTAAGATGCTGGACCAAACCCAGGATACTGTGAGTTCTCTCTTAAGCATGGAAGCAAACTGGGTGATCTCGGAGAAATCTTTCTCTAAATCCAACCCACAACTCAAGGTTATTGTGATGGAAAAAATAAAAGGATACACTGACCGGAGCTGTATAAAATTAAGGGAAAATATAAATCTAATAAATAAATAAAGGAGATGTTATGTAGCTATGGCTATTACCCAGAGTTCACAAAAAGAGAAGTAAATTAACATCTGTATATTAAGGCAAGACAAAGGCTGAAATTTGCGGGCAAGTTTTTTTCTCCCACACTAGGTAGGATAACAAATTTTGCAGTAAGTGAAAGACTTTCAGTACTGAATGCAGGGTTCCAGTTTAAGAAACAGCCATTCTCCTAAATTTAGAGATGCTTCAATAGGAAAAATAAAACCCCAATTAAGTTTTTCTTTTTTCTCCAATAATTATTACTGTTATAAACATTAATATTTAGAAAAATGTATAATAATAGCTGTCATTCTTTTCCTAAAATAAGTATTTCTAAAAATGCCACAATTCATGGGGAATGTGCATTCGCCATTGAAGGCTATATTTGCCCCAAATAATTTTGAAAATGAAATTATTAAAATAAATAAAATTAAACAATTATTTTAAGAAATGAAATACATTGCTCTGGAGAAAAGAAAGAGGGGAAATCTTCCAATCTTTCACTGTCTTCTTTTTTAAAAAAAAACTGGGTAACAAACTTATCACCACGATACATGTAATATCATATCCAATAATTGGGGAAAGGAAGATGTGATTTTAAGAAACCACATACTAAAAATAACTTAAGCGCAACCTTGTATTAATGATTAATTTTGGTGACAGTCCATCTATTACTGAAGAGAGAGAGAGAGAGTAAGGCATCTTCAGGATTTCCAAAATGATATCATACGAATTCTGCCTTTGAGTTGGTTTATAATACTAATATGTCATCACAATAATGCAAAAACTCTTACGTTATATAAATGACACATCTATTTACAAGCTACTAAGCCATCATCAAATCCCACTTTTATACGATTAGTTTTCTAAATTAGCTGGCAGTTATAATTATTAAAAATTTCTAGCTTGAAACATGGAAAACAGGGCTGGGCAATTAATTTTTCAAGGAGCCACATGAGAAACTGAGACTGTTGTAGAGGACTGCCCCTGCTGCCCCCCACCCCCAATGCTGCCACCACCCTGCCCAACACTGATGCTGTAAAATGGACAGGGACTACACACAACCCATAGATTGCAAAATGCCCAGGTCCAATGTAAAGCATTGTCTTTAACTGTGACATGGACAGCAAATAAATTAGATAAAGGCCCCGAGCAAAAGATTCGTCCATATCTCCAGTTATTAAGGAGATAAATTTCCCATTTACTAGAGAATAACCACAAATCCTATATGAATGAATGAGAGTATTGCATGTAACCCAAACCACAGAGATGGAAGTTCACTACAATTACTTTCTTCTTCTGGCATCCAGGCAAAGAGATGGGAAAGAAGTAGCTCTGATATTGGGCCATTCCAACTGCAGCATCTCTGCTATCCTGAGTGACGCTGGAAAAGATTTCAGTTATCCAATTTCATATGGAACCATGACCGGCCCATTAGCCTAAACAAAATTATCAAAACATTAAAAAGATACAGGAAGTATTAGCCAGCCTGCCAATATAAACATGATAATGATAAAAACCAACAGAAATGGTGAACCATAACCCATGGCTCACAATCATTTCCTTTTTAATTGCCCATGAATGAATAGTTGAGCACGTTATATTACAGGCTCCGCTATATTTATTTCACAAATTATTATTCATTATTTGTTATAACCTCTTTTATACTTGGAAAAATAGAAGATTTTGGAATGCTCAGTAAGAAAATGAAATGATATTGACAAATTCTTCCACCTTTACAGAGCAAGCTAATTTCAGTTATTTGTCAGTAAACCTAACAAGAGTTTTAGTCATAACTGTGATACTTTCCTTAACTCAAAGTCAGTCTTCTGAATTTGCTCCCAAAAAGATGTTTTGGAATGCATGGAGACCCAAGCAGAGCATTTATCTGCAACAACTTAAAGCTACTTTAAGAAGCTTCATACATACAGATGGCAGGTGCTCAACCAAAGGCATTCCAATGTACTTTTTTAAAAAAATTCAGTCTGAAGTACTGAATTTAAATTGCAACTGCAATTTAAATTGTTGCAAAATATTCATTAAAAAAATCATAGCAATTGTTTCCTAATGCTATTTTTACACAGGCTCTACGACAGTGGTTCTCAACCTGTGGGTCGGGACCCCATTTGGGGTCGATCGACCATTTCATGGGGGTCGCCAAGCAAGGCTGACCGCCTTTTTTGTCCGCCATTTTTTTTGTCCGCCATTTTCCCCCCTTTTCCGGCGGGTGCCTTACCTCCCTTGGGCTGGGCCAGCTGGTGGTCGGCCTGCTCCGTCTCTGCCGCTTACCAGCTACGCCTCGGCCGGCGCAGGGTGCGGAACCACGCATGTGCGGCGCTCCCGGGCAGGGAAAGTCCTCGACTTACGACCGGTTGGGTAGTCCTCGACTTACAACCAGTTTAGTCGATTTACGACCGGTTGGGGTCGCGGCATTAAAAAGGTTGAGAACCACTGCTCTACGAGCATACATGAGTATTACAGTTTGTACATCTGTATGTATTTCAAGTACAGAAGATAGCAAAAGTATTCTTGCTTTGGAAACTACTTTAAAAAAGTAGCCCGAAGAAAATGCTCATGCCAATCAACTCGTTTTAAGTTGTTGCGCTTTCCAATCTTAATATTCCTAAACGTACCAAAACGTTACAAATATCACCATAGAGGAAAACAAAACTACAACATTTACAGAAAGCCTGTAGTCTGAGGCCAGAAGTAAGCGAGGAAAGAGGATGGGGTAGGAGTAAGTTGCCATTCTTCAATACCACATACAATTCAATGTAAGGATCTACGTTACGGGAAGCTGTACGCCAACGTTCCTTAAGAGATAACATTAAAATCCCCCTTGCCGAATGTTTCTTGCATTAAGGGAAATGGATGGGTTGCAATCCGCGAGCAACTTTCATAAGCGGCGGAGATGGTGCCAAGCACCCGCGGAGTCACAACAAGCAGCCCAATCCAGCCAAGAAGGCAGCATGGATGCCCGGAACGTCCGGGTCGCCACAAGACCAAGCCACCCAAGAGCTTTGTACCCAGACGCCCTCCTCCCAGTCAGTCCCCAGAGGAACGGCTTCAGACACCACGTGAGTCGGGGCAACAACCCGCCACTTGAGTGCCACCAACGGCGCAGGGAACGGGGTCGCTGCCTCTGTTCTGGGGCCGAGGCCCGGGCCAGCGACTAGGAAGCGCCAGCCATCCCGACTCCCAAAGTTGTGCGGTTAAGTCGCAAGAGGGGAGAAGGAAAAACGAGAGATTCAATGAGACTCCCGGCCCGATTCCATCTCTTGTGCAAGAGGAAATGGATTCGGCTGAGGGAAGATGCCGTCCGGCCTAATAAGATGCAGTTAAAAGGCCGGCGTGAGTTCGCGACCAAAGAAAAGGGAGGCTGAAATGTGGACACGAGAAGAAAGCCGGCCGGCCGGCCGAATGGCCGCGAACTCGCCACGGCCCGGAAGCGCTCACTCAGGTTGCCTCCCAAGGCTCCTGCGAGGCCTCACGAGTATGCCCGAGACAGCCCCTCTCCCTCCTTTGGCGGGCCTCAACTTACAACGGCATCGTCTCTCCGGCTATGGTTAAACGCCGTCTCTTCTTCTCTGGAACAGTCACTCTTTCCGCCCCTGACAAACGGGCCCCGTGAGCATGATATGGGCCTGGCTGGGGCCCTCCCAGAGAGGGTAAAGAACCTCTCGCTAGGCCTGCTAGTTGCTGCTGTTGTTGCTGCCGCCGCTTCTAATTCTTCCTCTTCCCCTCCGGCCTCCTAACATGGCGCCGAGGCGCTACCACAGCAACGTTCTGGAGATGGGAAGGAGAAGGAGGGGCAGCGGTGCAGAGGCCAGTAGACGTGCTGACGCAACGGCGTTTCCCACCCTCTGCGTCAAGTGACGAAAGAAGACTCAGGGTAATGCGCTTGAATGTCGCCGCTTTGCAATGGTTTGTGGGTAATGTAGTCCTCCAGGCGATTCGGGCGTTTGAAGTTGAATGAATTAAAGTTTAATGATAACGGTTCCTGCACTGACTGAGCATGCGCCTTGGAAAGGGACGGAAGTTAGTCGTCTTGATTGGTGTTGCAAGAGATGCTTATTTATAGGGTAATTCTTTTCCCTTTACTATTTGTGAAAGGGGCAACGGGAGGAGATTGAAAGAGAAATCTCCCATTTACACTTATAGGTAAAGTTTGCACTTCATAGTAATCTGTTTTTTCTTAGAATGTTGTATAAATTATGGTTTGTTAATGTCTTCTTTGGTTCGTATATATTTGAGCCATTATTTTATTACCCATGATTTGTGAATAAACTAGAATTGGAAACATGCTGTACAACAGATACTAGTAGATGTATTTATGCAACATACTTTAAAACCAAACAAATCATCTTATGGCTTAGCATAGTATTGAACCCAGTCTTGTGTAATTAAGGGAAGATAAGCTGCCTGAACAGAAGGATAAAAAGAACAGACTATTTAAGTGTACAAAAGCCAGGATTTTCTAAGAAAAATTATCAAAATGTCTGTACATAATTATTGCCCATAATGTCCAAATGAAATATTTATGTTTATATTTGAGGGATCAGAAGATGTAGAAAAACCTGGCCCATAGAATCACCAAGAGTTGGACAACATAATCATTATATCCTGAGGATAAGATAAAGAGGATGAGTTAGAGAGGCATACACTCATATTTGAAATGTGTACCAAAGGCTGTAGTTTAATATTAAGAGCAGAACCAAATATTTGGAGTTTAGATCATGTGTTTCACCAGATAACACTGGGAAAAAAATATTGCTTGAAAGTCTGAACCTCAAAGTCTTATCATAGCTGGTGGTAGAAAATTCTGGGATCTGTACTCTAGTCAGAGGCCCCCAACCTTTTGGGGACCAGGGACCAGTTCTGTGGAGAAAGATTTTTCCGTGGACCAGAGGGTGTGTGGTTTTGTGTGCTGCCTGCATCCAGAGGATGGGGCTTCACTTGTTTGCGTGGCCCAGTTGCTGGTATGCCACAGCCCGGTGCCGGTCCACAGACCGGGGGTTGGGGACCCCTGCTATAGATCAACAGTATTATGAGAGCTGCATGTTTTTAATCCTATTTTTAGGGTACATCTGAACCCATTCAGATTGTGCCATTCTAAGTACAAGAATTGAATAATGGAGCACACCAAAAATGTTGATGAGACTTGAAATCAGGATTTTGAGTAACACTATAAAGACATCTTAAATTATCAAGGAAAGACATTTAAAATCCTCAGAGAATCAGGAGAGGTAGTGGTCAAGAAGGGGAGGAAGGAAGAGGGAAGTAGGTAGGAAGGTGGAGGGAGTGTGGATGCAGGGGGGGGGGACCGCCGACTATTTCTGATTAGGCTTTTTATGTGTTTGTCTAATGAAATGCACCATATTTGTATTATTTGTTCATATGTTTATTTGAAAAAATTAATAAAAAATTTAAAAAAAAATCCTCAGAGAATCCTTCTTATAAATCCCAGTTATCCCACCTCAATAAGATTGTCATACCACCGAAAAGGCTAGAATCTTTGTATTATGCATGATTGATTCATAAAGTATTATTCAACTTCACGATAATGTATTTTTAATATTCAAACAGTGGGAAAAACCACAGAATATGGACTTTGTTGTCCAAAGTGTTATTCCCATTTACTTAGGCAGTTATGTGAGTTTTATTTCTGATGAGACAGATTCCCGAAAAATAGTCTTATCAGTGGAAACTAACTAAGATCTTCAGATCTGAATCAAAAGTGACCTGATTGAACACTCAGCTTACTATGGAGCAATAAGGGCAGTGCAACCTTTTTCTGCCTTTATTGTGTCTACAAAGTGCCATTTGATGGGCTTATGGTCCCTCCTGGGTAAGTATGGCTCACAGGAATGCTTGCAGGCCCCCTATAAGAACCATTTTAGGCATCTATTGTATCAAATCACTTGGATTCAAAATCTGGCTATACAGATCTGTTGAAGTTGCCTAAGGTAGAATTTAGCCCAGTTATCTTAGAAGAGTTCAAGCCAGTCATCAGTGATGAAGTCGACAGCGTTCTCAGCAGTTTAAGTTCAATCTCCTGTATTTTAGATTTCTATCACCTATTGAAATCTTCTGTGATGGATGGGTCAGGTAATGGTGAATGTTTCTTTGCAGAAGGGGCTGATTCTATCTGCCTTGAAGGAGGCAGTTGTCTGGTCTTGCGCTTCCACCCCAATGAACAGACAATTGCTGCCAGTTTCATACCCAATGAATCTGGACAATTTTTATCCAATCTCCAGCTGAGAAGGTGGATGGTATACAGTTCTGGAAGAAGCAAATTATCTGAACCCTTCTTGGTTATAAACTGAGACAGGAATAATAATGTGGATTATCTCTGGTAGACCGATATGGCGGTAGAATCCATCCTGCCTTCTTGATTTCTCTGCAGCCTTTGATAACATTAACCATGGATTTCTTCTGGCCCATCTTAGAGAACTGGGAGGCACTGTGTTATAGTGGATCTCCTTTGTTTGGATTTCAGTCCAATTGGTGTTGGAAGGAGGAGAGGTCAAATTCTACTTTGAGAGGTGCCTCAGGTTTCTACTCTCTTGGCACTTCTGTTTAAGAACTAAATGAAGCAGCTAATGAAGTCATTTGTTCATGGTGTGGTATTATGAACGGGCTCTAGCTCAAAATACTGGCTAGATTGATTTGCTGCAGATATTGACCCTCATTCCTGACTCCAGAGATTTAATTTTGGCTGGGGGATGCACTTCACCAGTGAGGGTGTGAAATTTGGGAGGCGTCCTGAACTCATGAAATCTGCTTGATGAGTAGATGGCACCCATGGCTGGAGGAGTGTTTGTACAGGTTGCTTTGTGCACCAATTTCACCCATTCCTGGACGTTGTTCCTAGTGACTCATATCAAAGTCATAATAATAAAGTGATTACATTTGGATTACTTTAACACATTCTGCATGGGACCACCCTTGAAGAGTATTTGGTAGCTGCAGCTGGTCTAAAATTTGTTGGCATGAGTAGTTTTTGTTTTTTCCCAATACATCAATGTAACCACTGCTCTCTGAGTAGCACTGGTTCCAGATAGGTTTATGGGGGTAATGGCTGGTAACAGTTGTTTTAATCCTTGCACACTATCTGGAGTCATTGGTGTGAGATGGATGGCCAACTACATCATTTTTGTTTCCAGATTCAGGGGCTAATAGGTGACACACTACATCTTTCTGAGCTTCCCAATGGCACTTTGTCAATCAGTGTTAAAGGCAATGCAAGACTCGGGGCATTTCTCCATTAGTGACTAGAATATATAATGAAGAAATGTAATGCTTCCACCTCCATAACTTCAGTTTAAATAGGGCTATTTTAATAATTGAAATGAAACTATGAGTCCTTTTGCCATCTGTTTATTTTTCCACATACAGTAATTATCTCCATTCTTAAGACCATCATGAAAGAAATGCATGCTTTATCCCTTCAACCAGGTCTTGAGAGTTGTTTTTATCTGCTCATTTGAATCAAACAGATGCCTACTAAAATATCCCTTTGCTAGAGGAACAGGTGGAAATCACATGAATCCTAGTATGACAGATAGGATAAGACAGTGAAATCTAACTTTACAGTTGCCTCTTGGATATGTCATTAGGACTGAGGCCTGGGGTTGTCAAGATGCAGCAACATTTCCTTCCTTCAGATTGTTGTTTCAAAGTATTGTTAAAACAGTAGCACTTTGGATAGTAGTTTTGCCAGATTTAGATCATGTGAATAAATATTATCTGCATCCCAACAAATATGTACAGGCAGTTAACAACAATAATTAGGACTGAAATTTCATCACCAAGTGGTGCGGTTTAAAGCATGATGTCATGTGACCACATCACTTAGTGACAACAATCCTGGCATGCCCCATCGCCATCATAAATTGAGTCCTTGGCTGTTTGTACATAGCCAGCAGATAGGTAAGTCACAACACAATGTAGTGCTGCTGAGTAGGTGCTGCTAGGCAGGGGAAGGATGCAAGCAGTTCAACAGCATGACTTGTGACCACTGTCAGTTTCCCCATTGTCTTTGCTTGTGGGAAGCTGTCACAGAAGGTAGAGAATGGTGATCACATGACTGTAGGATGCTGCGACTATTGTGTGAGCTGGTTGCCAAGAGTCCAGATTGTGATCATGTGACCATGGGAACTTTGAGCATTAATTGTAAGTGTCCTTTTATAGCGACATTGTAGTTTCAAATGGTTGCTGAATGAATGGTCAGTAAGCAAAAACTGCCTCTAAGCATTTCCTGCCCAAACTTGGATTTTGACACTAGAGGGATGACAATACTGAAGAATATTATTAATATGATCCACATATTCCTATGAAAAGCCAAGCCTGACAGCAATTTTCTTTGGCTTCATCAATTGTCCTTAATCAGTTCAACAACCTCATCATTTGCTGTAAAATAGGTTGTCCACCTCATTTTTGATATTATAAATCAATTCTTCCCAGTTCATTGTTTCACATTTTTTGGTCCAGCTACTCAGTATTCACATCAACACAGTTATCACCAAAACACCCTGAATTTGGTGGTGAATATAATGGGGGGGGGGGGGGAGAGGAACGGAGATGTTCCATTAGCAGTCAAAAATTCAATTAATCATTGAAGTACACTTAGTGGCTTAGTAGCTTCCTTTTCACAAGCAATAACAATATAAGTTTTGTTCATAGCAACTTCTCAACAAATGAAAAGAAAGAATAGATACTAAAGGAGATGTGAAAGCTTCTAGCATGCCAGTACTGTCAATTGTTGGTCACTTGTACCATTGCTTTTCATTCAGTCCTCATATTATAATGTCACCCAGCTATCAGAGGTGATACAAAGCATGATCTCATTATTGCTTTATGTTACCTCAAGGATATCTAGTTGATGCTATATCATGGAAAAAATGGCTTAAAACTATAATTCTGTCAATATAAGCTGAATTAATTGCAGAGAAATAACTTTGAATAATCTTCCATATAGCAGCATTGTAAAATGACTTTTGGTGTTAACTGAACAAGGACCAATAGTCTTTTCCTTCACTGCACAACTTAAGTACGTGTTGTCATAAACTTGATAACCTAGATATTTACTTTTACAGGAACAATAATTTTGAAGGTGTTTCTTTAAATATTTTAAAGGAACTTCCTGCACTTTACCAGGTAGTCTGTAAGTTGTCATTCATTGTAGATAAATGTATGTACCCTTACAATTTAGATTTCTTAATTTTGAAAAAAAAATCAAAAGTGAATGTATATTTTACAAGAATATTACACAATAATCATTAACATTAAATTTAACAAGGCATAAGGGCAACTGTTTAGACTTCCTAGTCAAATTCTGGATTATTCTTGAAGAGATATTCTGCCTGTTGATTAAAAAAACATCCATGTAAAAAGATATGTTCAGTCTCTATAGGTTAAAGCTAGTGTTGCATTTCCTAAAATTAATGGAAATGGACTAAATTATTGTTAGGTTTACATCCCGTTTTTGGAATGCTTAAAGGTGGGATCCAATGTCCCAGATACTTTGGATATTACTTCAGCTAGAACATCCTTGATTCAAAATTTATGATCTATTGGAGAAAAATACACCTAGAACTGGTCTATTCATAACAGATTATTGCTAGTACAGTGATTTTCAACATTACCTTGTCTTGTAATTTGGCTATACTGCATAGTGGTTGAAAGGTCATAAACAAGGATCCCATCATGAAAGCCTAAACGTGAAAACCCAAAATATCTTGCTTCTACTGGTTCAGTGACTTCTAATAATATTCCTGACATCTCTACCTATATCTTTTCTATGTTTCACACTTTCAACCCTGTTTTCATTATTGTTGAACCTTTCTGAAATGTTTGTAAACTATATGCCAGCTGAATAAGCTTGTCCCCCTTCCCTTGTTATTCTATGTTGATCACATAATAAACTAAATTAGACTTAATATTTCATCTCAGCCCCCTTTTTTATTTTTTATTTTTTATTGATATGGGCCCAGTCTGTGTTACAAAAGTCTACTAATGTATCATTTTCTTATATATGCTAATGCTTGCCCATTTCATGTCTCCAAATAGAAAAAAATATCCATATATACCTGGCAGTAAGCAATCCTTTGCATAATGGGATGTAATGTTAAATAGATAGGATTGCACTGTCCATGGTAGAAGGCAGTTACAAATTGAGGTATATAATAAAACCTGGGAGGAAAATATGTTGCTACAAGAGAAACAATATTCTATGCATACCAATAAGACTGACTCAACAGCTAAAATCAACCAAAAGTCTGTTTTTAGGACTGTAAAGAATGCTTATGACTATAGTTGACGGTTAGAAAACAGCTTAAAGGATAACAGAATATGTATCATCTTTAGCATGATGAATAGAAATAAGAGGCCAAATTACAAAAGGTTATGGAGTATTGGTGAGTTAGATGCACAACTAAGGTTTACAAATAAGTAATAAAAGAAGATTGTTTTTGTCTCCTACGTAAGAAGATGGATGGATAGATGGATAGGATAGATAGATAGATAGATAGATAGATAGATAGATAGATAGATAGATAGATAGATAGATAGATAGATAGATAGATGATAGATAGATAGATAGATAGATAGATAGATAGATAGATAGATAGATAGATAGATAGATAGATAGATAGATATTCCCTTACCAGAAAGTCAACCGGGTCATCCGGCCTAACCATGCAACATTGATTCAAGCCCTGCATAAGTGTTGGCATCACATGCTTCATTAAGTAGTTTCTCAGTGGAATTGACTGGGCTTCCAAAAGTTCTTGTTCTTGCCGCTTAACTTCTTCTAAACGCTTATTCTAAACACAGACAAATATATGACATTGCATATAGACATAACATAAAGTCTAAGCATTAATATAAAAAACTGATTCATTCAATTTCTTTTCAGATCATATAGCTGACTTTAGTCTCTTGAATTCTACATCCACTCGTTATGAAAATGTAGCAAAGTTTGTATAGCCTACAGTACATATCATGCATACACCCAAGACAAAATGTCTACTGTGATGTTTCCTGTACATATCTTTCTATATAAATCATATCTAAAATGGCTGGACATGTTTTAGATATACATGCATGTATACTCTGTAGATTTTTAAAGCAAAGGAAGTGATGGCAATCAGAATTGTGATATCAGGTGACAAAAAAATGCATATAATTGCCCAGTGTAAATTTATTTCCCCAAAAACCCAGAGGATATCATATATCATGCCTCTCTGGCTAGGAAGGAAAGATGCTGCAAGAATTTGTTTCTTCAGACACAAAGACTCAATAAAAAGATCAATTGTAACAAAATAGTAAAGACATTATGAAAAGTACATAGCAACGACTGTGTACAATATCAAATCCAAACTATCCTACTATGAAAGTTGAAATCATCTAAAGAGCTAGAAGCAATTCTCTTTTATGCAGAAGTTTCCATTCGTTTGTTTTTTAATGACTTGATTTAGTATCATTTTATTTATTTTTGAATGTATGAGGACTTCACATCACAAATTTTAGCACAAGAAACTATTATATTTATTGAGGTGATTTGTCTGAAGTTCAGTATACCCACAGTTTGTTAATTAATAATAGCTATAAGTGCAACAGCTATTAGTGAGTCATGTTCCTTTTCTAGTTATTGTTTCTTACCAACATGTCAAATGAACACAGAAAAGATATGACTAAAACAGTATGTCTAGTTTTGTCAATTCATTTGAGGCCGAGGTATGCTCAACCTGCGTATTTGTAAATTATTGTCAACAACATCCGCATTACTCAATGTTTTTGTCAAAATGTAGCCCAAATGATAACATGATGCACATAGAAAAGAGGCTGAAGTTTTACAGTGATGATGCAGAGCTGCTTTCACCATGAGCCCCTATGGCCTCTCCTGCAAATGCTTCTAGTTATAAAAGTTACAAAATGCCAGTAGGTCTCTGATGACCTCATTGTAAAGTAAGGAATGCACTCTGGTGATTCTTAATACCGTAGAATGTTCTTTTGGGAGAAGGAAATCTCTTTCCCTGTCCAAAAATTAATACAAAGAGCAAAATCACATCTCGTTTAAGCTTTCTGTTTCTAGCATGCTTGTAGACAAATGCTGGATTTCTCAACACTTTTTTTGTTACAAAAGCTTTCCAGTGAGGCTTAAACATTCTATTATTCTCAGTTTCTACAGAATAGTTATCAGAATTATTCTCAACAGTTTATTTTAATATAAAATAGCATAACTTCTTCAGTTATGTAATGGTGGTTGAACAGAATGCTGGGCAAGAATCTAAAGTGCTGGTTGGTTATTTGGTGTTAAGATATGTAGGAGGTAAATGGGATATAGGAGGTAAATGGGATATAGGAGATACAAGAGAGTGGGGGATGAAAAACTTCATGGAAGTAAACATTGATGCTTAAAGCATTGGGTGGGAAATGTGGCACCTTTTCCCTCTTGGCTAAACTATTCAAGGGATTTTATACAATCTGTTTTTATTTGAGGACTCTTCAAGTAATATTAAAAAGTATTTATTTGCTGCTGAAATAGACATTTCATTTGGTAATTTACTAGTTATAATTAATCTGGTTCTGAAGCCTTAAACTTATTCATAGTACTCAATTGCTTCCTAACTACTACTTGTCTGGGATTGCTACTCCCTCGTGGAAATTGTTCTGATTCAGTTGGTTGAAAACTGTTTTGTTTGGGGGGGGAAATAGAAGCAAAGTAGGAATTCAGGATCTCTGTCCACTTTCTGTAATGTGCTACTATCTATCCTTTTCAAGCAGTCGGTCTACTTCTCTCCCCCCTCCCCAAATAACCCTTAATTTTGAGAGCTAAAAGTCCTTTTAATTAATGTTTCCATTATAAAACTAGATTCCTTTGCTGTTCTAGTGTGTCTGAATTTCTACAGGTATTAGCTACTTGCTCTTACATTTCCTTAGTGAGTCACCAATCTTCCATTTCTTATGCATGAAATGGATAACTCTTAGTAAAAGGTCCTTGTCCATTCAAAGTGGCTTCCTAAACTAACCTCATGCTTAATTCTCAGTGGAATAGTGATTAAAATTCTCACTTATTTTGGAAAACTATCATCCTCTTGTGCTCCTTTTGACCTCAATGTTTTTTCCATGGGATCATGGAATTCAGTAAGATTGTTGAAATTGGGTGTCATAAAATCTACCGTGTCTAAATGACTATATCCCAATTTCCCTTTCTGTATGTCTTGAATTCAAAGAATATGTACTTGTTCCCTGTAAAATTTTCACTACTTTTCTCTCTTCAGCTGGTTCTTCCTGTTAATTAGGATCAGATTTAGCACTTTAGCATAAATAGGTAAGACTATCCAAGATGACATAAAATAAAGACTGGTAATGGGACAACTAGGTAATGCAGATAATTTATCAGTCCTTTAAGGCAGATCAGACTAGGAAACCAAGTTTATAGTAACAAAATATTGCAAATTTGAATGCACTTCCCATCTCCCTCCCTTAATCTTCATGAGAACTAGGAGAGTCTTGTCTCAGATGCTTTCTTAGGTTACACATCTGGCTCAGACTCAAACTTCTTTTATCTGACCATTGTCTTGGTTGTGTTTCTTCTTCTTCAAGGATATTCCTCCTTCTTAATACATCAGCCTTTGGAATAAGTTAAAAGTTGAATGAACTAATTTTAAAGTACTGAAGGAATTTGCTGAAGGTCTGGCTAAATATTTATATATTAACTTCTCGATTTTGGAGAACAAGCAAACGAAAGACTTGAGGGCAAATCTCCGGTTTTCGAAAGGTTTGGAAGATAATTTTGATACTATTTTGCTAGTTGGATAATTTTAAAAAGCATAACATCTTAATTAGCACCTGTGTGCTGACATGATGATTAAAAGGATATAGCACAGGGATGTCAAACTCGCAACGTCACGTGACGTGTTGTGAGTATTGTGACTTTTTTCCCAGTGCCAGCAATGGGGTGGGTGCGGTTTTGGCATGATGTATCCAGTCCACGGGCTGGCAGTTTGACACCCCTGATATAGCAGGTCTGAAAACTATACTGTACATAAAGAACACTAATCACAAAAATCCTCATGAAATTGAAGTGAGGTTTCAAATGGGATGTCAAAAGATTAATTCCTGGGCCCTATACTTTTCAATATTTGTATTCATGAGTTGCAGGAAGAAGTAACACGAGTCTTATCAGATTTGCAGATGAGATAATGCTAATATGCTAGAAGACAAAAATAAAATTCCAAAAAATGGACTGAAATACTGGTATTAAGATAAAACTCTAAGCTGGTTGTATAGAGAGAGAAAAAAGAAATCAAGTGTAGATATATAGAATGGGTTATATTTGGCAGTAGTTAATGTGAAAAAGATTTAATCATTGTTGACTACAAACTGGATATAAGTCAGCAGCGTTATGAGGCTGAAAAAAATGTTACTGCATTTTAGGCTGCATTTACAGAAATTAATTTCCAAATCAAAGGAAGTGATAAATCTATTGTATATTGGACCCACTTGAATATTGCATCCAATTTTGGCCCTGCAGAAGGCACGTTCCCCAAGAAAGTGGAAAAACTTCAGAGAAGAACAAGAAAGATATCAGAGGACTGGAAAGTAAGTCCTGTGAAGAGAGGCTCTGGAGATGTTAAGCCTTTAGAAAAGAAGACCTAAAAGAATATCAAATAAGGAAACTGAGTCGCATGAGGAGCATAGGTAACAAAAGATAACTTGGGACTGTTCTTTGACACTTTTTGTATACTGTATTTAATATAAAAACGAACATTTTTTCTCTATCATCCCAAGAGAGATACATAAAACAATGAATTAAGTTCCATGAATCAAAATTTTGGTGACGTTTCCTAACAGTAGTTCTACAGTCAAATCTATTGCCAGGAAATGCTGGGTGCTTGTTCACTAAACGTGTGAAGTAAAGGTTGAACAACCATCTGTGGTGCTTCAGGGTGAATTTCTGCACTGATGAGCGGGGTGAACTCAATGGTAATATCCATCTCTATTTTATTTTATTGGGTTTAATTCAGCTCATATCACTGCTCCTGAGAATATTTATTAGAGTTTAGATACAACATATCTAAACCTCTTAGCAGCATTTCCCTTCAAACAAATTAAATAGAAAAATCAG
>NW_015386372.1:104638-117943 GCF_001527695.2 Protobothrops mucrosquamatus | reverse complement strand
GTTAAAAATGGTCATAAGTAATTTTTTTCAGTGTCGTAATTTTGACTCTTGTAAGTCAAGGACTACCTGTATACTGCTTTTTGAAACAGATTTTTTGTCTCTTCTCCTTTGGTAAGAAATCTGTAAATATGCTTTTCTTATATTTAGGATTAACTTACCCATTCTTCCCAATTTGCTATTTTTTGGGCCCTTTCTTCCAACTCCTGTTTCTCCAAGTCAGCCTTTTCTTTCGCTTCTCTAGCAAGCCGTTCTTCTGCTAGTTTCCGTTCAAATTCTTCCTTTTCTTCTTCCGTCATACCATAATTTCTAGGTTCACCAATGTTTTTTATTATTTCTTTTGTTATAACTCTATTTTCCAGGCCCTCATATTTTGAAACATCTTTCAAGTGTGAAGGCAGGATAGAAAAAAAATTGTGACATAAAATTAGATTGTGTTATTACTTTTTAGTTTTTATAAACAACCCAGTCCTTTCACTATTAAAAATGCCTCCTTGCAAATTGAGCAAAAATTGTGCCAAATGAATGGCACCAAAGCGATATTAATTAATTAATTAATATAGGCAAATGTATAGTGTTGTAATATTTGAGGGGGCCGTATATTTTTGTATAATACAAGCCAGAATAATGTATGTTTGAAGCAAAAGTAATGAAATTTGTCAAATGTACAAAACTATTCATTAAAACAGTTAAAAAATGTAGACGTGAAACATCTATGGCTCTATAACTGTTATCCATAACAACAAGAAAATATAAAATTGTGAAAATTCCACTATGATAGCTTTAAATTTAAGCTGTCAGTTAATTCATTTGCTTGTCATATTTATATCACATCTTTCCTCCAGGACCTCTAGGCAACATATATAATTCTTTCTCTAATTTTCTTCCATAATAACTATCTTGTGAAATAATGTGATCAATTGATTTTGGTATGACACAAAGTGTATAGTTCTGAGGAGAAAAAGAAATGAGGAGAGGACCCTGCCTAACAACATTCAAGCAGAAGACACACACAATCTTTTTCCAACTATCCTCTCTTCAATAAATTCTGAACAGGTACTTTTCTTTCGAGATTGACCAGGCCAGGAAACAGATATCAGAAGAACTATTGGAATTCTAACACTAAAGTTATTAATTTATTTATCAATTTATTAATTATTAATTAAAACAGAAACTTGAAAGTCTTTTTCATTCCATCCTCCCTTCCAAGGCTAAGGTGGCATTCACCTAATGGCTACTGAATTCCTTTTTCAAGGCTACTCCATACTTCTTTATAGCATGTGCTGGAATTCAGGAATCTATTCAATAACAATTTTACATAGGCTGACTATTGTTTTTATTTGGAATCCTGTGTTTGTGACAGAGAAAGAAACTTTTTTTTCCTATAATCCATTTTTCTCAATAAAGGAAATTGTAAATGGTCAGCATACAGATGTAAACAAACACATGTAACTAACTAACAATATTACCTAATTGGGTAAAGAAATGTCTGCAAAAAACCCAACCAAGTTCAGAGAGAACCAAGGTCTAGGTAAGCATATTCCATTTTTTGTTTCTATAGATTTGGTTTAATAATGGAATTTCTCATTAAAACCTTTGCCACATGCAACATGTCCTTCTGTGTTTTGAGTTACATGTTTTCTCTTTTTCCTATAGTAGGTTAATATGGGAAAGCCTTGACTAAGCATTAAAGAATTCAGGATGGACAATTAAGATGCATCAGGAGGTCCATCTTGATTGGTGGCATCCTATCATAAACATCAGTAATTGAGGAACCCTTGGAAGCAGTTTACCAGCAAAGATTCCCACTATCCACTGATAAGAGGTAGTTTGGGCCGAGAGACTGTTATTTGTACCACACATTGAGACTGCATAATTGAGGAGGGACTTGAATCTGGCCTACTCTTCTCTGGTCTACCACTTTTACCAATAAACAAATAGTCTTTTAATATAGGTAGTCCTTGACTTAAAGCCATTTGTTTAGTGACCATTCGAACTTGCAATGCCACTGAAAAAAGTGAGTTATGAACATGTTTCACATGACTGCTGCAGCATCCCGGTGGTCATGTGATCAGCTTTTGTGACCTAGCAAGCAAAAACAATGAGAAAACCGGATTCACTTAACAATTGTGTTACTAACAGATTCACTTAACAACTGTGGCAAGAAAGATTGTAAAATGGAGCAAAACTCATTTAACAGCTGCCTTGCTTAGTAATGGAAAATTTGGGCTCAATTGTTATAAGTTGAGGACTACCTATAGTAAAAGAAATAAGGATAACTATAACTTAATCAACTGCCATATACCTGAATAAAGTGTTTAGCAGCATATAATTAGATCATTTAGAAAGACTATCTGAACTGTACCTGATTTTGTGAAAAGATTTTCCAAAGGTAACTCAGAGATTCACTTGACAAGTGTGAATAGGTTCACATGTGAGAAAAGAATATGTCGTGTGGAAAAATGTATGAACAGGCAGGGTCTAAAGTAGATGTAGTTCTGCCAGTCTGGAACCTATTCCCACTGTTACCTCATCTTTTGCTGGTTTCCTCAGTCATAACTAAACACTTCTCCAATCATCAATGTGGCCTTCCATATGAAAAAAGTCACCCAAATTTATCTCATTGCTATTAATAGCATATCATTTGATCTGATGCTAGTTTTATTTTCATAATTTAGTGATTATTGTTGTCGTGAAACAGATGCTGTCTGGATTTTGTAGAAGTGTTGGTTTCCTTAATTACCTCACAATGCAGCTGAGGTTACATAAATTGACTGTGGAGGGCAATAATCCTTTCTGTATTTTAATTCTCTTTTATGACTTCCTTTTCACATGTTGAGAAAATTGGCTCAGTATGGGAAATTGAGACCAGAAGGCATAATTAAAATAATTAAGCTATTTTCTTGTTTCCTTTCATTTGCTATTTTCAAGTTGGCTCAAGTTAACAAGATTTGATGTATAATACTGTGCATGTTGTAATTTTTTAATTATTTGTTATCTAAATTTACAAATTAATAGTACATGAAAATGACACAAAATATCATAATAGTGGATGAAATGGAATGAAGGAATTAAATGTATTTTATATCATACCAATATATTGTGGATGTATTTCTATTTCATCAAAATAGTTGAGAACCGTTTCATCCTCAGTGTTTAAGTCCCTAAAAAGACTGAGGGATCTTAAGTATCGATCCTGGGCGTAATGTGTTCCAGCAACAATGCTTTCAGGAAGATTCATGATTCGGTTTTTCAAGAATTCATCAGAAGCATTCAAAGAAACAACATAGTCTATAAAGTAAAATACATTTCCGATATTACAATGGTATTAGAGTGACTTGCTTAGTTTATCTTTTGAATTGCCTTTCTGTGAATAATGATGAATTAGTATTGAGATCTTGTTTAAAAGAATACATAAATGTATATAAAGATTACAAGATTGCTGAAATATGGCTTACATGGAGGCAAAATTGATTTGAAACCACCAAGCAGACGTCCTACTTTACATAATTAAATTTACATTCAAGATATCTTATATATTCATCGACAAAATATCAGTGTGAATAAATCATTTCTGAAAGATTGAATTCACATATTGTGCTATTCAAGATATAATTTGCTCAGTCATAGTTTGTTACATAGCATTAATAGGGTGACAGGAAATAGTATTTCATCACTTAAATACTATACATACTTCAGGACACAATTATATAATGGACAGTTGCATGATGACATCATTGTGTGTCTGTTACTTGGCATCATTGTAGTTGCAGATGATGCTGAGTGTGTTGTAGGATCCAGAGTTAGCTAGTATCACACATGATAATCTACAAAGTATGTTTTACAAACCATGCTGGCTGGATTCAAATATAAATAACTAACCATTATATGAAGTTGATCAGTTAAAACTCTTTGTTATTTATTTATCATTAGATATATAATCCTTTTTATCTGTCTGAAAATAAAGATTATTTACAGTTGAATTATTAATTATAATTAATAATTTATGATATTTTTAATAAATTACTATTGTATTTACTGTAAATGCAAACCATTCACACATTTTAATAATTTCAGCCACAACGTTGCAGCATAAACATAACTATTTTAATTTCAAACAGCCATATCCTCCTTCATTTTATTCTCCACTGAATGTTCAGCATTTTCTGGCCTTCAAGTTTATTAGAAATCCATTCTCCCGCTAAGGAAATGACTTGACAGTTATACAGTAAGCTAATCATAAATTTAAAAAGTGTTTAACCAAGTTATTTGATTTATTTAGTATTTTATATATTCCATAGCTCAGTGGTTCTCAACCTGTGGGTCGGGACCCCATTTGGGGTCGATCGACCATTTCATGGGGGTCGCCAAGCAAGGCTGTCCGCCATTTTTTTTGTCCGCCATTTTTTTCCCCTTTTCCGGCGGGTGCCTTACCTCCCTTGGGCTGGGCCAGCTGGTGGTCGGCCTGCTTCGTCTCTGCCGCTTGCCAGCTACACCTCGGCCGGCGCAGGGGGCGGAACCACGCATGCGCGGCGTTCCCGGGCAGGGAAAGTCCTCGACTTACGACCGGTTGGGTAGTCCTCGACTTACGACCGGTTTAGTCCTTGACTTACGACCGGTTTAGTCCTCGACTTACGACCGGTTGGGGTCACGGCATTAAAAAGGTTGAGAACCACTGCCATAGCTGTTGGCCACTGGTTACTGAAATTGGCCAATATTGAGTTTTAAGTTTGATTGCCAATGTCTTTTTTAGGATAGGTATTGTCCCGATTGTATTGAAGGTAGAGGCATTTAAGACTATTGCAGAAACATTTTGACCCTTTCATTTGAACAATTTTAAATTTATCAATGTCCAGTTAGCAATTCTGTGATTAGACTTTGGAGTGTGACGTAGCTTCTTATACTTAGACATTTTTACTCTATTTCCAATCTGGTTTTCATACCCCCTTATGTTGTTGGACAATTTTCCAATGAATAGTAGATATAGAACTGTACTGGCTTGATACTTTTATTTCTCACCAATTTTTTATACTGATCAATGTTTAAAATATTGGGATTTGGGGGAATGAAATCATTAAGCTTGCAATTATTTTTTGCGGAACTGACTAGCAAGATATACTGGTGTAAACTATGAATGGGGGAAATCAAAACTTCCTTTTCCTCAAATATTTGTATCTTCAGCTAAGCTCTCACACTGTAAATGCCATGGATAAAAAATATGGGTTAACAGAAGAGGATGTGGGAAAATTAAAGGCAAAGAGCAGTATGACTTACATTTTTATTATGGAACTATCCACATTTTCTCAATGTCCAGATGACTACAAAAGATTTGGGTTTAAATATATAGAATTGAAATAAATATTTCAAGTAAACTTACCAGGAGTTATTAATTTGTCATAGCGATGCATTTTGCCTCTCATATCATCTTCCTCCTCCTCCTCTTCAACTAATTTAAAAAATAAATACATTAACAAGGTTCTAATAACAACTAGTATCTTGCCGTTTGCAATTGTCTAGTATTAATAAGTATATTTAGGCTTAATCCAAATATAATTATTGCCCTAGCTCTTAAGCTGCCATGTTATATATTCTCCAGTCTTCCTCTTCCTCTTGCTTCTCTCCCTTTCATTTTTGTAGATAATCATGTTATAACGTTAGGTATACAACCTTTCTAGGCCTTCTGTATCTAGGCTGAAAAAATCCAGACAATCATTAGAAGGCAGGAAAGACATTTTTCTATGTTTTTATTTCCATACTGTATTTGTTTAATTTTTTGCATTTCTGATACAGTATAATTAATTTATAGATACATAAAATTAGGGTCTTAGTTGACCAGTTATCATTGATCTAATTCCATCCCATTATCAGCTTCAAAAATGAAAAGGGAAGGCAGATGTTGCATGGAAATGATAGGATGAAAAACTGTATGAGGCTACGGGTTCTCACAATTACATAACCATACTGTATGGTTAGAAAAATACATAAGATGTTTTTACCTAGCATTTCAATAGGTTTGACATTAAATATTAGGCTGTGAAAAAAAACAGGAGACAAATTGTCTTGATAACTGATTGTGTATCATATTTTGACTAAATACATATTCCATTTCTATGGCTGAGTTCCCCAACATATCAATCCATAGATTCCTTAACCACAGCTTATGAAAAAGCATGGCTGTATTCATGAAACATGTATGCCATAAACCATGTGATGGGATTCATACATCATGTTACGCCATGGGTGTCCAACCCAACTTTTTGGCTTGCCTGGGCTGCATTGAGTGAAGAGGAATACAAAATATATAATATTTTATTGTATATAAAATGTACAATATAATTAATATATATAAATCACATACTAATGGTTTATGAGCTTGTGGGGCCACATTACTAGCTGTCCAGGCCACATGCAACCCTTGGGCTACCGGTTGGACATCTCTGTGCTAAGCCAAAACAAGCAAACTCAGCATTTAGCTGAAAGCTGAAAGCTGACTGGTCAGTTTCTCTTAGCCTACATTGGGCTCTGAAGATAAATAGGCGAGATAATTCTTGTTGCAATCAAATGGATCAATACTAGGTTGATCCCAAAACAGCAGATCATACACTTGCAGAAAAACACTAGGAAGAAAAATATATATACCATCTTGGCATTCCTAAATGTAAATGTTCTACATTTCTTCATTTTTAATACTGCTACATAGTGTAACAGTGAAGCAAGAAATTATATTTCTTTGAATGCATGATTTCTATACCAAAGGCTTTCCTATGTCCCAGTTTGCAGGTCACAACAAGAGCGTAATGTTTGTGTGAAATACAGTATAGTTTATTTTTACGAAGATGTGCCCCAATGATTCTGATAAAGGTGAGAGGTCCTAGCTTAACAACCAAAATTGGGATCAATAGCTCCAGGGTTAAGCGAGACTTCACATGACCATAACAGACTTATGACCTCATTTCTACCCCAGTCGCTAAGTGATTCACCTGCAGTCATTAAGTAGGATATCACATGAATACAACTTGCTATTTTTAATTTATACTTTTATTTATTTATCTATATCCCACCTTTATTATTTTTACAAATAACTCAAAGTGGTGAACATGTCCAATACACCTTCCTCTTACTTTCCATATAACAACAACCGTGTGAGATGGATTGGCCCAAAGTCAACCAGCTGGCTTTCATGGCTCATGGCATCCTGCTTTCTACTGCCTGATTTTACTGTCAGCTTCTCTGTTGCTTGTCAGAAACCAGCTGTGACACACACAAATAGTAATCATGTGACCACAGGATACTGCAATTGTAAACAACTGCCAGTTGCATGGAGCTCAAATCTCGATCACATGTCTGCAGGATGCTGCTCTGGTTGTTAAGTTCAAGAACTGGTCATAAAGTTATTTTTTCAGTACTGTCATAACTTTGAACAGTCACTAAATAGGGCAGTCACCAAAGGAGGATCATTGAAAGGTCTGAGTATATTTAACTCTTTATGTCAAGCTCTTGGCAATTGACTTAACTGAAAGTATTCCAGTCAAAAATTTCACAAAATTTACTAAGATGAAAGGGACAATATTACAAGAATTTCAACAAATGAACTATTTGCAATTAAGAATGAATTTATTCCCCATACATAACTAAAGGTTGGCAAATTAGTCCAGAATGCGGCCGCGCGGGCGGTGATGGGAGTGACTCGTCGCTCCCATGTAACGCCGCTGCTGCGCGAGCTGCACTGGCTGCCTGTGGCCTTCCGAGTGCGCTTCAAGGTGTTGATTATCATCTTTAAAGCGCGCCATGGCATTGGACCTGGTTACCTCCGAGACCGCCTTCTGCCACAGATTACCTCTCACCGACCGATACGCTCCCACAGAGAGGGCCTCCTCAGGGTGCCGTCAACCAGACAGTGCCGGCTGGCGACCCCCAGGGGGAGAGCCTTCTCTGTCGGAGCACCCACCCTCTGGAACGAGCTGCCCCCAGAGATCCGGGTGATTCCGGATCTCCCCTCCTTCCGCCGCGCCCTCAAGACCTGGTTGTTTCAGCAGGCAGGACTGGCCTAGGGGTATTTTAAATTGGTTTTAATCTAAATTTTAGTAGAAGCGGCCTATTTAAATATTTATTTTTAATTATTCTCTTAAATTTTGTATTTTGTATTTGTATCACTGTTTTTAAACTGGCTGTAAGCCGCCCTGAGTCCTCCGGGAGAAGGGCGGGGTATAAATATAATAAATCCTAAATCCTAAATCCTAAATAACTGTTTATAAAACCATCCTCTGAGTCCTTATGTAACTGACCATTACATAAAGGATGTAAATGGAAATCCACTATTGCCTAGGTTAGACATGACTGCTTTCTAAATTCCTTGGAGGTATTCCATTTTCCTTTTAGATTGCTATAATTCGTAAGCATTACATAGTTAAATACTGCTATAGGAGAGTTGTATGATTCTTGATATAGTCTATACCCTGATTAAAATGTTATTGGCCCATTTTTTGTAGACCTTAAAATATGGATGTGAAACAGAAGACTCCTAGACACAGCCTCTTCCCATCTTCCTCCCCCAAAAGTAGAATCACAGTCCCCAAATGAATGCTAAATACTAATTAAATTCAACATTTTACCACCAAAACTGACTATGTAATCTTCTTGTGCTTCTGAAAGTTGATGGGTAGGGGTTACAAATGGTTGCCCAGCTCTAAATTAGGGGTTAAGTTCTTTGAATTTTGGGTAGCTTCTTTCCCCATCAAGTAAGGTGAAGAGATTAATTTTGCAGTTTTTAAATCTTCATGGGGTGGAACAGCCAATCCATATGGATCTCAGCACTCTGAAATTTTTTGCTCAGAACAAACTGTTTCCAAAACTGTGTTAAATAAGTTGAAGATATCTATCATTAGCTCTCCTGCAGCTACAATGGAAAAGATATGAACTGAGCTGAGAAACACAAATTTCTGCCTATTTCATCAGCCTCATGAAATTACTATTTATTGCAAGATCCAATCTGGGTTGGTCACCGGGACCAGAGGTTTACTCTTCCGAGTTTTCAGACTCATGCTGGAGCCTATCCTCAGGGAATATATGTTTTGGGCTATTCTATGTGTTGTATTTATATGTTGCCTTCCTATTGGTTGATTGTTGTGTTGATGGCTGGCAATTGGCTGTTGTTTCCTTGTGCTCCTAAGTACCTGATAAGCTGATGGTAAATCAGCACTCCTGTTTATTGACAAGGGACCCGTTTCCCAGGCTTCAATCATTTCCCTGGCTATCTTTGTACCTGCATGGCCAATAATCTTAGTAGCTGTAAATTTGAATGTATTATTATTTATTCTATATGAAGAAACATACATACAGTATACAGACTAGAAACAAATACATTTATGCATAGAGAGTTACTATATATTATGGTAAGTGCATGCTGATATTTTCAACTGAAAATGGGGTAAAACTGTTCGGTGTTGCCCTCTGTGCAGAATAGACTACCGTTTAGAATTTCTCAGCAGTAGCTTTTCTTATCATATGCCATGTTCTGGGCCTGTTAGCTACCCAAAGTAATGCTGATTATGACTAGAACATGGGTGCTATAAGATGAATACTTTATTTCAGCATAATTTACAACTTATGAGAAATCTGTTATTGTGAAATTAGCCACAGGTAAGTAGCTGTAATGCAATGCACTGTACATCTAACAGAGCAGTCTACAAATACTTACTGTTAAATAGATCTTTTGCCAGGTCATAGACTTTTGGAAACCCATCCAAAATATATCCTTGGTTTTTACAAGGCATAGACATTAGCATTTCCTTCATGAACCGAATCACATAGTGATCATCTAGACGACCTAATTGTAATGGGAGAAGTATTAGTTAAGGCAGAGTTGAGTGGTCAAAACTGAAATTACTATTGTCTGGACACATACTTAATACACCTGCAGTGTATTAGAATTACATACTTATAGCTTGCTGAATTAGCTCAGTTAAACTGATCCCTAAACAAACTGCAAAGATTGGCAATTCACAAGCTGCACTAAAACATGGTTTGCTAGTTTGTGACTGTTACACAAACCAGTCAATGGGATGGATTTATAGCTAGCTAATAAGCATTTGCTGGGGACAAACTGGTTACACTGGAGGAGAAAGCTGGGTGTCAAGTTTTTTTTATTGTTTGGCTTTTATTGCTATTGTGACTCTACCCAAAGTTCTGCTTCTTAGGATGGGCAGCCTTACAAGTCAAACAAACAAACAAATAAATAGGGAGGGGCAGGTTATGGTGCATGCCACATTCTACAGTATGTCTTCATGGCTTCTAACAGATGCCTGCAATTCAGCCTATTGTGTGAATGTAGGCTATCAGTAGCCAAGATCTGGTGGCTTGTCCATTACAACAATATTATTTCAATTATTTCTATCATTTCTTTCCTTCTCATCATTTCTTATTCATATTTTATCTCATGATTGTGTCCTGATTTTCCTCTGAAGAGTTAACAGTAATCTAAATGAGACTGATGAAGCTGGGAGATGATGACTGGATTCATGTACTGTAGCATCTAATGGCATGGCAAATAGAATCAACCACAAATGGTTGAGATTAGAAAATATTGAAATTATGATTTGCAAGCCAAAAAATATAAGTTTACACAAAATCAATAAAACCAGTTATAGTTCCATATTTTTGTGAATCCAATCCAACTAAGTGGAAGAAGCACTATAAGCAAACCACTGCATTTACTTTTGAAAAGGAAATTTTTGCTAATTTTTCATTTACCCGAATTTTGCTCCATGTTTTCTTTAACTGAATCTAACATTTCCTGTGCTTCTTCTACATTATCTCCTTGTTCTTCTTCCTCCTCCTCCTCCTCTTCCTCCCCTTCTTCCGCAGACTCTGTTCCCTCTCGAGGAGCAACTATTTTCTCCTGAGGAGTTAAAATAAAATGCCAAGAAAATTTGGACTAAATTTTGGTTCAGCTGTAGAAAAATTAAAACAAAGTTGCCCTATTTGTTCTATAGTCTATGATATATTTGAGTGAAGGTTGCAAGAAAGTAGACATTGTAAGAAGTATTAAATAAATTTTGCTTTTAAAAAGACATATCCTTCTGAAAAATATTTCAGTTTGTCTCTTCTCCATCATCACAATGCACTGTGGCATGTTGTCTTTCGATGCATCTATGTGGAAACACAAATTGTTCAATAATTTACCACTAAATATATCATTAGGAATATCTGATCTTCATGATCAATTATCCTTAACTTCATTATTTATTATTCCTAAGATTTGCAGACTGGACAAATTTTAGATTTGACATTCTTGATGTAATTAATAATTATAATAATCTACAAGCTTAGCAAGTAAATATTTTTCTTTTCATTCAGTATATCATGCTGCAAAGCTAAATCTTCATTAGAAACTTGACATTATCAAAGAAACTTTGAATTCCTATTCCCTGCTTGGTTTTGCATCCTGAACTGGAAATCAATTGTCATGTTTGTATTGCCCTTAGTCCATGATCGTGCAGTTGATTTAGACTTTGTACAAATTGTGCCAATAAACTTTAAACTGATTTTTAAAGTTTAAACTTCTATGTTTAATTTAAAGAAATATTTAAGAGAAATATACACAGAAGTCTACCCATACTGAAATACAATATTTAACAGTAGAACTATACATGTTCCAGTTTTTCTATTGAAATATTTTGAAGCAGAGAATGGAATGAACCTAAGTTATAAAGTACATGTTTTGCATGCAAAATGAATTATTTCAGACATGACTGAAAAGATAAAATGCATAATCTGATGACATATAATGCAGGACATTTTTATTCTTAAATCTATTACTGTATGAATTATTTTTAATTCTACTCATACTTTTATAATCTTTTATAACAGCTCACAACATCAGTGATCTACTTACCAGATTTTCTATGGCTTTAGTGATCACTTCCTTTATTTTAATGTGATGCACTTTGTAATATTTGCATAGCTCTTCTGCAATTGAAGTTTTCCCTACTCCAGGAGGACCAAGTATGCAAATTTTAACTGGCTAAAAGGAAAGGGATATATTAATAATTCTTCATGCACCATGACCAAAATTAAAATGAAAAAAATATATTATCTTTACTCAGGTTCCAAAAGCTGAAGGATATGGTTTAGAAAAATTCTTTGTGGGTGCAATTATAGGCTTGTCTCCCTCATAGCAGACTGGTTGGCAAAACACTGAATACTTCATAACTATCCATACTGATTTAGTCCATCCATGGCTATAAGATAGCATAGGATATAGTATAATTGAGCGACTTTTGCCCAAGGACCACATGTACCCCAAGCTCTACTTTTGTAGCCCTTAGAGGACTTTCATGATTGCTGATTGCTGATAATTGCTGAAAATAATGTAGTTTTCCCACTGGGGGGTAGAAAACACAAGAAGGTACAGTGCTAGCCTTAGAACAGGCTTTTCATGGTTAAAAAGAAGAAAAAAAAACTGCAGCCAGTCCTACCCCCCACGTGATGGGGTCCCAACTCAATTTCTGTTGATAAATAAAATCCTGTCTCAGATATAGTTGAAAAACCATACTATAGGATCAAAGTATCATAGGATTATATTTATATGATTTAAGTTTACACAAAACAGAATTTTACTTAACAGAAGATAGGGACAAAGGGCATTCCCATCTGCGTAAAAAGGGAATAGAAAGTATTTAAGTACATTCTTCACAATTTAAATCAAGACCGTGGAGTAAAAGAAATATTTTTAAAAGGCAACTATAATAGACAATGCAACCGTGATTTCCCATATTTACATAATTTTTGAGACCATGTATATGTCACACTCAGTTTACAGCTGGGAGAGAGGAAGGGCCGAGAAACTATAAGGGCTGGACCATTGAACAAAATGGTGTAAATATTAGAGGTTGGTCACACAAATTACCAGAAACTGGTGATCTTCAATGGACCAGTTAATCCATAGAGGGCCTACACAATTGATTCACACAATATTCTTGAATCAAACATGTTTAGGTGGTAAGGAATCTCTCTTTTCATGTATGAAATTGGATTTGAATGTAAGCCTTTAGGCTCATACTTCGTCTGGACAAACACAATTTGCTCTATGATAGTAATAGTTCCTGTCGGGACTTCCGGTGGGACGGCGCGCCGATGGCGGCTCTTTTCGGAGCCGTCCGCTTGGGAAGGCGTCAGAGCCAGCATGAACAGCGGTCAGCAGCTGTTCAGCGGCTTGGAACCTTGTGCCCCGGGAGAAGGGGTCGAGGTGAGTATTCCTGGATAGGAGTAGAGTCCCAAAAGCTCTCCCTTTTTCTCGGGAGAGCGAAA
>NW_015386372.1:94916-104538 GCF_001527695.2 Protobothrops mucrosquamatus | reverse complement strand
ACCTGTTGCATGTGGCTTTTTAGATGTTGATTGAGGTGCTGATGGCTGGCTATTATTGTGTTTTCCCGAAAGTAAGGCCTACACCAACAATAAGCCCTAGCTTGATTTTTTTGGGGTGGGCCTAATATAAGCCCTATCCCCAAAATAAGCCCTAGTTTTGGGGCACGGCACACACCTAAAAATCAAGCCAGGGTGGGGGGGTGGAGCTACCCCACCCACCACACACCCATTTATCTTGCAGCCAGGCCTCTCCATGCCGGCCCACTTCTTCTGCGGCCTCTTCAGCAGCCAGGCCTGCATTTCTCAGTCACAGAGCTTTCCGGAAGGCCTTTGCAGCCATGAACTGAGCTATGGATTCAATCCGTAGCTCGGTTCTGCAAGACCTCAGCAGCCGAGCACCAAGCTATGGATTGAACCCATAGCTCGGGACTCGGCTGCTTAGGCCTTCTGGAAAGACCTGACTGCAAAATGCAGGCCCGAATGCAGCTGCAGAACTTGGAGCCCAGAAGAAGTGGACCGGCTGGGTAGGGTTGTCAGTGCCGGAGGTGAGGTAAGGCCTACCCCGAAAATAAGACCTGGTGCCTCCTTTGGAGGGAAAAAAAAAGACCCGGTTTTATTTTCGGGGAAACACGGTAAGTGTTGGCTGTTGTTTCCTTGTGCTGCCAAGCCCTCACTGCCTAAGTACTACTACTAAAGTTGGAAGGGACCTTGGAGGTCATCAAGTCCAACTCCCTGCTCAGGTAGGAAACCCTATACCATTTCGGACAAATGGCTGTCCAGTCTCTTCTTAAAAACGTCCAGTGTTGGAGCATTCACCGCTTCTGGAGGCAGGTTGTTCCCTTGGTTAATTGTTCTAACTGTCAGGAGGTTTCTCCTTAGTTCTACTTGATAAGCTGGTGGTAAATCAGCACTCCTGTTGACACTCTGCTAGAGAGAAGTTCCTTGAGGATGGACTGCAGCACCAGCCTGAAAGCTCAGAAGACTAAACTCTTGGCCCTGATGACTGACCCAGATCCTGAAAGCAGATTTCTGCTTGTTAATTTACAATTGGTCCTGACTCTGCAGTAAAACAAGTAAATCTGCCATTAAAAAATAAAAAAAGGCCACCAAGCCATCAACCAGACTCCAGAGGAAAGGACAAATGCTTAAAAAAAAAAGAACAGGATGATGAGGAACATATTCAGTGAGTTCCTGGCTACTTCAGATCTCCCTTCCCTGTAACATCGCAACTTCAGGCATTTAAAGATCTGAAGCTTCCATTGATTATTTCGGCTCTAAAATATATTTTAATTCATTTTTAGGATCCAAATCTCAGTTTATTTCACCCACTACAGGCCCCTCCTTTGTCCTTCTGGCATATCAATCTATTTGATTAGGACAGTGTTTCTCAACGATGGCAACTTTAAGATGGACGTGTGGATTTTTAATTCCTAGAGCATAGCTGGCTGGGAACTCTGGGAGTTGAAATCCACACATTTTAAAGTTCCTATGTTTTGAGGAAAAAAATGGACTGGACTGCAGGCAGTCCTCAAGTTACCACCATTCAAAGTTACAGCAGCACTGAAAAAAATGACTTATGACTGATTTTCACATTTATGACCGTTGTAGCATGCCCAAGGATAAAATTTTGGGCACTTGGCTACTGGTGCATACTTATGACAGTGGCACCGATTTATAACTTTCTCAGCCGGCTTCCAATAGGCAAAGTCAATGGGGGAAGCCAGATTCACTTAATGACATGATTCACTTAACAACTGCAGTGATTCACTTAACAAAGGTGGCAAACATGATCATAAAATGAGGCGTGATTCGCTTAACAACTGCCTTGCTTAGTAATGGAAGGTTTTGGCTCAATTGTGGTCATAAGTTGAGGATTATTTATAATGCAGAGAATTTGGCAAGGGGGTAGATTTGATGAGCCCATAATGAATTTTGCTTAGGACCTAGAAATAATTTGGAAACAGTCTTTTGAACCTCGCGCAGGCGTGAACCCACTTAGATATCTTTAAAGCAGCCTCTCATACCAAAGCAGTTTAAAAAAAAATTACATCTCTTTGAAGGGAGCAACTTATTCAAGTTAAGGTCACCCCTAAAACAGCAACATCCCAGTTATTTCTCCCGCAGCCATGCTCTGGGTCTTCTGCCATTTTTGCAATAACCCCCTTTCATTCTATCTTTTCAAGGGACAAACGAAACATTAAATTCTCTCCTGGATTTTCCCCCCCCTAAAGCAGGAAAAAAGTGTTAAGTCACATACAGCAGCATTAAGTAATGTTCCAGGGAACCGGATCAATATATGTGAAGCACAGCAGCTTGCAACACTGGGCATTTTCTCACTCATCAAAAACACCCAGCAATTCAAAACGTTTGACATTTAGTTCAAAGTGGATGGGTCATTTTAAGATAACATCTTCAAAGGAGGATAACTCCTTGGGTTCATCGTGTAGAAATCTATACTTGAAATCATGAAGTCTGAACGTTGGTTTTCAAAATCGTTTCTTTAAAATGGATTTTAAAAGCAAACACTCAAACTTTGTGGCTTGAAATACAGATTTTCACGTTATGAATCCAAGAATTACGTATTTTATGTGCTTGCCAGCTGGGTTCCCTCGTTCTTGTTTTTGCCACTTTCTCTCTTTATTTTATTTAGCATAATAATAATAATAATAATAATAATAATAATAATAATAATAATAATAATAATAATAATAATAATAATAATAATAGAGTTGGAAGGGACCTTGGAGGTCATCGAGTCCAACCCCCTGCTCAGGCAGGAAACCCTATACCATTTTGGACAAATGGCTGTCCAGTCTCTTCTTAAAAACTTCCAGTGTTGGAGCATTCACTGCTTTTGGAGGCAGGTTGTTCCACTGGTTAATTGTTCTCACTGTCAGGAAGTTTCTCCTTAGTTCTAAGTTGCTTCTCTCCTTGATTAGTTTCCACCCGTTGCTTATTGTCCTGCCTCCAGGCGCTTTGGAGAATAGCTTGACTCCCTCTTCTTTGTGGCAGCCCCTGAGATACTGGAACACTGCTATCATGTCCCCCCTAGTCCTTCTCTTTGTTAAATTAGACATACCCAATTCCAGCAACCGTTCCTTATATGTTTTAGCCTATAGCTGCCTATCTCACAAAGCCACCTTCCCTTACCCTTATCACTACTCACTATAGTTTCCCCGGTAATAGAAAAGTTTCTGCATGTCCAAGTGGATGATATCTGTACACACATCATCCAAGAATCCCTGGTCATGGGAAACAATGAGAAGGGTTTTCTTCCATGTCTGGAGGTAGCTGAAAGAAGAAGAACAGAAGGGAATTAAAATAATAACAGTTACAACAACTACTTCACCCTCCCCTCATTTAGCGACCACACTCCTGGTACCACAACTTGGTTGTTAAGTGGAATGGTCACTAACTGACCACTTGACTGAGAGACAGATGTGAAGATCGCTGATTGCTGCTATCTCATTTTAGTGTCTTGTGCTCTCACAGTGTCTTGTGCTTGAGCACTCCCCCCCCTTTTTTTTTGAGGGTGGAAAGATTGCCTATGTAAGCTATATCTCTCTTTATGAGCTGCTTTGTTCCATGGTGCAGTATGGCCCTAAAAAGTGTTAAAGGTAAATTAACAACATCAGCTCTGTGACCATAATTCATTCATTAGAACCCTCAGCTACTGCCTGAAACTGGCCAGACCTTAATCAGTTTCTCACTGAAGGCTTTTGTTGTCAGGCACATTGGTTAAAAAACATTTTTTTATTATGATTACTGTTGATTTGTGAATGGTCACTGAGATAGTCGCTAAACAAAGAGTGGGCTGTTCTACGTTAGGACTGACTTCAATAACTCTAACTCAGTGTTTCTCAACCTTGGCAACTTTATGATGTGTGGATTTCAACTCCCAAAATTCTCCAGCTAGCAACGCTAGCTGGAGAATTCTGGGAGTTGAAGTCCACACATCGTAAAATTGCCAAGGTTGAGAAACACTGCTCTAACTCCTCTCACTCTGAGATATATCTCTGTGATCGAGAATGTAAATATGAGAATGATGCAACTAGTGTTACAGAAAAGAGCCCTGAATAATATATTTCGTTATTTCTGTTTCATTCAGCTAAGATATTAGCATCTGCTATATTTGGCACAATATTCAAATATATACATTTGTTTTTAAATACTACTAAATACTAGTAAATAGCTGCCCTGAGTCTGTTGACAGATGGAAAGGCAGGTTAGAAATTGATTTAATGAAACAAAAGATGGCATGTAATAATACATTATAGACAATACATTTTACAAATGTGTACGCAATCTCTTTATATGCTGCTAGAACCACTTGCAGTGTCATTAAGAGAAACAAAAGGTAAGAGTAAAAGAGGTTTTGTTTACATGTGGCCCAGACATACACCTTTACTATGTTCTTCTGGGATTTGCCAAGGTATTTATCTGCTCTGTAACTATGTCCCATAACTCGAAGGAGACTTAAACCCAGAGCAACTGACTTCCCCGGATGCTTAACTGGTGACTTACTTATTAAGCCAGATGACCGCATTGAGATCCAAGTGATTGGTAGGTTCATCAAGCATCAGCAATGTGGGCTCCATGAACAAGGCTCTGAAAAAAAAAGAAATGATCGGGTCAGAAGTCCTATTTTCAGAGTCCGTCATAACTCTGCACGCTTGGTAAGTGACCAACTGTAATTCGAGGACTGCTTGTATCTGAGACTCAAGGAAGGAGACAGAAGAAGCAGTGAGGGAGCAGAGCAGAAAGGGCGTTGATGCCCCACTGAGCAGAAGCGACATAGAAGAAATGCTACAGAATGTTAAGCCCAGCAACCAGGAAAAAAAAATCCATTTAAGGAGAGGCAGGGGTGGGGGAGAAGAAAAGTATTAGAACAGGAAGGGAAGATTAGTTTATCACATGCATGCTCAGTTGCAACCAGAGAGTGGTCTCTGATCCACTCAGGGCAATCTAGCTAAAGCAATTATTCCCAATTGGATACCCATAGGCCCTGGATAATGTTATCAACAACCATCACACACTTACTGACAAAGTTATATTAGTGTCTTTTCTCTCTCTCTCTCTCTCTATCAAAAAAAGGATTGGATACAAAGCCATAAGAGAGTTTCTTGAGTTTTGGATTTGTTAAGGAGAAACTTCCTGACAGTTAGAAAAATTAACCAATGAAACAACCTGCCTCCAAAAACGGTGAATGCTCCAACACTGGAAGTTTTTAAGAAGAGACTGGACAGCCATTTGTCTGAAATGGTATAGGGTTTCCTGCCTGAGCAGGGGGTTGGACTAGATGATCTCCAAGGTCCCTTCCAACTTTATTATTATTATTATTATTATTATTATTATTATTATTATTATTATTATTATTACTACTACTACTACTACTACTACTACTTACTACTACTACTACTACTACTACTACTACTACTACTACTACTACTACTACAACTACTACTACTAAAAACCAAGACAATATCTCTCCCATTACTTTTAGGAAGACCAACAGGGGTTTGGAAGGTGCTTCTTATCAAGCCCAAACATTGGTCTAGCCAGCAGAAGGCTTCTCAAACTGGTCTTCTCCAGATGTGTTAAAATGCAGCGTTCATCATCTGAAGCCAGCATAACCATCCAGAGGGAGCCAGCTTAGGACAGACTAATATAAGGAAAGTGGTGAACTGGGTGGATTGCTTTGGAGTAGTTACCACGTTATTTCCCATCCTTCAGCTTTCAACAATTACCTGGCCAAGGAGACCCTCATGCGCCAGCCTCCTGAGAATTTCTTGGTTTGCCTATTCTGCATCTCAGGGTTGAAGCCCAACCCAGCCAGGATTCGCCGAGCTTTGGCCTCTGCTGCCGCTGCTCCTGTCGCCCGCAGTTCCTCATAGACCTGGAAGAATAGGAAGGACATGTGAGAATAACAGGCCGTTCCAGGTGCTAGAGTTAAGGTCAGGGTTAGGATAGGATAGAGTCAGGCCTTCAATTCTATTATTTTCTATTCAATTCCCTAAAAACTTTAGAAAATTCTGAGAGTGGCCATCTCAACACATCTGGGGCCACCAGGCTGGGAAAGTCTGGACTACTTAGTCCAGGGGTAGGCAACCTTGGCTCTTTTATGACTCGTGGACTTCAACTCCCAGAATTCCTGAGCCAGCCATGCTGAGGGGAAAGGGAGAGGTTTCCAAGCTGAGCCATGCTGGCTCAGGAATTCTGGGAGTTGAAGTCCACGAGTCATAAAAGAGCCAAGGTTGCCTACCCCTGACTTAGTCCAACATCCTTTCCTAGACCAGTTCAACTGACGCCCACAGTATTACGAACAAAGGCTCTGTCCATTTCATATTCCCTGCCACTGATGTTGAGAGACATCCTGTCTCCTCATCACAGAGGTACCAAACTGGCCCAACAGGGATTGTAGCTGCTATTTATTTATTCAATAACCTGCCTGTTATTATTTTTATAAACAACTCAAGGTGGCGAACATATCCAACACACCTCCCTCCCTCCCTATTTTTCCCACAACGGCAACTCTCTGAGGTAAGTTGGGCTGAGAGAGATTGAGTGGAGCCAAGTCACCCGTTCGGCTTTCGTGGCTAAGGCGAGACTAAGTGAATTGCCACAGTTGCTATGCGAATCCATTATCCACAATGGATGTTTTTTGCTAGAAACCGGAAGTACAGTAAATGGAAGTTTCCAGCAAAAAAAAAAGTCATAAATTGTGGTCATGTGACCGCAGGACACTGCAAATCATCAAAAAAGTGGGCCGGATGCAGAGTTGGGGGAGGGGGAAGCTGTTAGGTCTGATGTCACTTCAAACAATTGCTAAGTAACCAGTCGCACGTCGAGAACTACCTGTCAATGAATCACGGGCAACCTGTTCCCACACCCGGGATAAAAAGCCCATCATGGCTCCTGCATACCTTTTCCAGGCGTTCTGCTGCTGCATCATCCCCTTTCTCCAGCTGTGCCTGCAGATGCTTCTCCTCCTCCAACAGCTTCAGTCGCTTGGTGTCAGCCTTGAGCACCGCTTGGACTGCCGGAGTCTCATCCGCAATAACCTCTGTGAGGAGGAAGAGGAAGAGGAGGAAATGGAAAGAAGATCATCTGGGTGAACAGGGCACCAACGAGCCTAATAGCGTGATTTTATGGAAGGCTAAAACCTTTCAAACAAATGGGGGGGGGAGAACACATCTCTTTGAATCCTGAAATAGCAAACAGGGTGGCAATAAAAGACAAGCAATATAGGCTTGTCTTCCACATGCAGGAGGTTATCTGTTTATGGACTTTAATGTCATCAAACGATGGGAAACTGGGCAGCTAAGAGATCTGACAGCCAATCAGAAAAGTCTGAGCTTCCTGTCATGTTTAAACACAGATTATGGTGCTAGTTCACTAGTTCCAGAAAGTCCTTGGTTTCATGAGTTACAAAGGGGTAACTAAACCAGGGGTAGGCAACCTTGGCTCTTTTATGACTCATTGGACTTCAACTCCCAGAATTCCTGAGCCAGCATGGCTCAGCTTGGAAACCTCTCCCTTTCCCCTCAGCATGGCTGGCTCAGGAATTCTGGGAGTTGAAGTCCATGAGTCATAAAAGAGCCAAGATTGCCTACCCCTGGTCTAAACCAAGGATCTCCAAACTTGGCAACATTAAGACTTGTGGACTTCAACTCCCAGAATTCCTCATCCAGCCATGCTGGGAATTCTGGGAGTTGAAGTCCGCAAGTCTTTAAGTTGTCAAGTTTGGAGACCCCTGGTCTAAAGTGAGAAACGACAGAAAGTGCTCTCTGCCTAAGAGAAAAGATAGCAAACTGACCGGCATGCTACAACCGGGCACTAGATTTCAAACCTCATCAGCCCAGCAACATAGAGGAGTTTTAATCCCTCTCCCCAAAATGGGGTCAATGAGCCCAAGAGTTGCTTGGCTGTTTTCCCCCCCTGTTATTCCTTTACCTTGTTCACAGAGCAGTACATCAATGTTGGGAGGGATGCTCAAGGCCCGGTTAGCAATATGTTTCAGCAAAGTGGTTTTGCCCTTCCTGAAAAGAAGGACAGAGATCAGACGAAAGAGACACTGGAATTGACCAGCAAAGTCTCTCCCAAGTATTTTAGAACATGGAAGGTGCATGAGGAGAAATCTACCAACTTCCCCTTTCAGAGTGGTTTTCCGAGCAAGATATTAATATTGGACAAATTACAGTCAAAATGTTTTTTTTTCCTTCCAAATGTTGGGGTAATCAAATAAAGCAGTAGAAATTCCAGGGGTAATACATCATCATGTGTAATTTGTGAACTATCTCCTATTAAATGTTTTAGATGCCTGTTGGAGACTTTTCTCTTCTTTCATGTCTTATCTGTAGAAAAATGGGAGGAATAGTTCGGATTTCTGCCTATCAAATGTAATAATAATAATAATAAAGTTGGGAGGGACCTCAGAGGTCATCTAGTCCAACCCCCTGCTCAGGCAGGAAACCCTATACCATTTCAGACAAATGGCTGTCCAGTTTTTCCTTAAACACTTCCAGTATTGGAGCATTCACAACTTCTGGAGGCAAGTAGTTCCACTGGTTAATTGTTCTAACTGTCAGGAAGTTTCTCCTTAGTTCTAGGTTGCTTCTCTCCTTGATTAGTTTCCACCCTTTGCTTGTTGTCCTGCCTTCAGGCGCCTTGGAGAATAGCTTGACTATCTCTTCTTTGTGGCAACCCCTGAGATATTGGAAGACTGCTATCATGTCCCCCCTCGTCCTTCTCTTGTTATCTGTGTTATCTGAGGGACCGTCTCTTGCCGGTCACATCTACCTGATCCACTAGAGTGGGGAGGCAAGGAACGTTGCGGGTCCCGTCCCCTATGGAGGTGCATCTGGAGGGACCCAGAAGAAGGGCCTTCTCTGTAGTGGCTCCCTCTCTCCGGAACATCATCTCTTCAGAAATTAAACTGGACCCCACTCTGGCACTCTTTCGTAAGGGACTGAAGATGTGATTTTGCCAGCGGGCCTGGAGAACCCAGAGTGGGATGGAGACCGTTAAATGGCTGATATGAGTGTTTGTTGTCACTGTGTATGTGTGTGGGTTATTATTATTTTCTTTTAAAAAAATCTATACTGTGTTTTTATTGTTTGTAAGCCACCTACAGTCACTGAGAGCGAGTAGGCGGCTACATAAATTTTCTAAATAAATAAATTGAAATATTATACAAATGACGAAAATCACTGTGGGTTCTGCAACCTAACAGAATTTTATTATTGGACCCTCTACTCCTCCCAATTAGTCCACTACCACATGGTCTCACCATATTGTTAGGGTATATTTTTTTAATTTGTAAAACCATTTCGCAATACTTTTGTTCAGGAGGCATTGTAACACTTTCCATCAGTACGCTGATGATACGCAGCTGTACATTTCCACCCCAGGCCACCCCAACGATGCCCTTGACGTGATGACCCGTTGCCTGGAGGCCGTACGGGTCTGGATGGGGAGGAACAGACTCAGGCTCAACCCTTCCAAGACTGAGTGGCTGTGGCTGCCGGCACCTCGGCATAGTCAGCTGACCCCATCGCTGACTATAGGGGGCGAAATTTTGGCCCCCTCAGAGAGGGCCCGCAACTTGGGAGTCCTCCTGGAT
>NW_015386372.1:93263-94299 GCF_001527695.2 Protobothrops mucrosquamatus | reverse complement strand
TATTTTAATTGGAAACACAGCTTGTAATATTTGGTTTTAATTCGGCTTTTATCGGGGTTTATTTTCTGTATTTTTGTATTTTGTAATTTTTTGTATTTTGTGTTTATTATTTGTTTTTAATATGCTGTGAACCGCCCTGAGTCCTATGGGAGAAGGGCGGTATACAAATTAAAATAATAAATAAATAAATAAATAAACACTTGTATAATCGCTGTAGTAAAATACACTTACCCATTTGGGCCCACCAAGCCGTATCGGCGCCCAGCTACAATATATAAGTCTGCATTGACAAACAATTCTTTTCCGTGAGCCGAGATGCTGAACTTCTCCAGCTGAAACAGAAAATGAAGGATATTAAAGGGGTTTTTTTTAAAACATATTTCACCCACGGGATCTGTTTTTTCTTTACTTTGATGGTTCCAAGGTTGCATTTTATTGTCTTCATTATTTTGGGGATTAGCTTGGAAGATATTTGTGACAAAGTGCAAAATGCCACCACTCTAAGCAAAGATGTCACAATTTATCTGCACTTACTCTTACAGAACCAGACTGAGCAAAATGAGAAATTAGTATCATTGTCAATTTTTTAGAAGATTTTTTTTTTAAAAAAAGAAAGGTCCTTTTAAAAAGGCAAAGCTTATTTATTTACAATCCTGAGCAGGCAAAATTCAACAATTCTCAAAAATATAATGATCGCTTGAGTCACAATGCCAGCGAGAGATAGAAATAAAGGTGCAGCTGAGACAAAAGCAAAGGAGAACAGAGAAATGGAGAACGCGGAAGAGCTAGAGAAGCAAAGCTGGGGAGCGGAGTGCGAAATAAAACCGGGGTACCTTGATGTCTGAGGCGTTTTCCAGCATGGCTTGTCTCGAGGTCATTTCCGCCTGGGACACTGAGAAGTCGTTCTCAGCCGCGTTGGCTGCTTTCAAGCTTGCCACCTGCCGCTCAAACTCCAGCTGGTGGAGCAAAGAAAGGCTCAAATCAGATCATTTGACAGTTTCACACGATGTGCTGCTTTCCGAGACATAGTCTCTTG
>NW_015386372.1:82660-91498 GCF_001527695.2 Protobothrops mucrosquamatus | reverse complement strand
CAATGCACATAATTGGGCACATAATTTTTGGGCAATGTGCACCCAGTATAAACCAAACAGGGAACAATAATTATAAATAAAACACCAGTCAAAATCTAAAAACATGAAAGTTTTTAGTGTATCAGACAAACAAACAGTTAGACATACTTCACCTTCCGGAAGACAGGTTTATTTATTTATTTTCCTGACCCAACAACTGGGGAAATAACTCATTTTTAAAACTTTCCTGAAAGCTAAGAGGATCAGAAGCATTCAAATAATGTTGGGGGTGGGGTGTTCATTTCAAAAAGGAGGCATCACAACAGAAGACACCCACCTCCTAGGTCCCATCTCAAGCTTCCTCCTTCCATTATATATTCAAGATGGACAGTATTTAATATGTATTTGTTATGTATATGTAGGGGTGTGGGTCTGTACAGGGGCTGCCACAAAGAAGAGGGAGTCAAGCTATTTTCCAAGGCGTCTGAAGGTAGGACAAGAAGCAACGGATGGAAATTAATCAAGGAGAGAAGCAACCTAGAACTAAGGAGAAACTTCCTGACAGTTAGAACAATTAACCAATGGAACAACCTGCCTCCAGAAGCGGTGAATGCTCCAACACTGGAAGTTTTTAAGAAGAGACTGGACAGCCATTTGTCTGAAATGGTATAGGGTTTCCTGTCTGAGCAGGGGCTTGGACTAGAGGACCTCCAAGGTCCCTTCTTTATTATTATTATTATTATTATTATTATTATTATTATTATTATTATTATTATTATTATTATTATTATTATATGTTGTATATAATATGTTTAGGTGTGTGTCATGTATGTTTCACTTTGAGAGTTGGCAACTAAATTTCATTTTTGATGTGTGCCGTTGTGCCCACAGTAAAAAAATGACAATAAAGATTATCTTATCTTATCTTATCTGAAGAGGAAATGAAGCTACAGGAATCCAAAGCGCCTGAAGGCAGGACAAGGAGCAACGGGTGGAAACTAATTAAGGAGAGAAGCAACCTAGAACTAAGGAGAAACTTCCTGACAGTGAGAACAATTAACCAGTAGAACGACCTGCCTCCAGAAGCGGTGAATGCTCCAACACTGGAAGTCTTTAAGAAGAGACTGGACAGCCATTTGTCCGAAATGGTATAGGGTTTCCTGCCTAGAAGACCTCCAAAGTCCCTTCCAACTTTATTATTATTATTATTATTACTATTATTATTATTATTATTATTATTATTTCCTCATCAGATGGGATCTAGGGATTCATGTTTCTGCTACAATTTCAAATGTCCCGCAAACTTCTTTAGATAGATTTCACGACAAAGTTTATTCCCAATCTCAACTGCGGTGAGATTTATTTCTACCTTCCCTTGTACAATCTGCTTCTATAAACCCTTAAAACAGGGATAAGAGAATAAGAGTATACAAAAAGAATGTGTGTTATGGCTGCAAAGTCAAGCAACGTCACAAAAATTAGAAGTAACAGCTGGCCTCCACTGGAGGACCACATCTAACCTGTTTCTTGAGTTTCTTCTTCTCCTTCTTGCTGAGATGTGCATAGGGATCATCTTCCTTCTTCTCATCTTCCTCCTCCGATGCCTACAGAGTATAGAGGAATCCAGTTCACGGCAGCCGAACGTTATCATGTTGGGAACCAAAAGAGTTTACTGTGAAATCTTTGGAGCTTGGATGCAGAATTAAGTCCCGTCATGTCATCTCCAGGCCTCAATCTTACTTCAATAGACTGCTTTGACTACTTGGCTGCTTCAACTTCTATTATCACAAGTGACTCGTCTTAGGAAACATTTCTACACGGTCTTTCCAATCTTATTAGAAAGTACATTAGAGCCGTGGTGGCGCAGTGGTCAGAGTGCAGTACTGCAGGCTACTTCTGCGGACTGCCGGCTGCTGGCAGTTCGATCCTGGCCGGCTCAAGGTTGACTTAGCCTTCCATCCTTCCAGGGTCGGTAAAATGAGGACCCAGATTTTGGGGGGCAATATGCTGACTCTGTAAAACCGCTTAGAGAGAGCTGTAAAGCACTGTGAAGCGGTATATAAGTCTAAGTCAGTGGTTCTCAACCTTTTTAATGCCGCGACCCCCAACCGGTCGTAAGTCGAGAACTAAACCGGTCGTAAGTTGAGGACTACCCAACCGGTCGTAAGTCGAGGACTTTCCCTGCCCGGGAGCGCCGCACATGCATGGTTCTGCCCCCTGCGCCTGCCGAGGCGTAGCTGGCAAGTGGCAGAGACAGAGCAGGCCAACCACCAGCTGGCCCAGCCCAAGGGAGGTAAGGCACCCGCCGGAAAAGGGAAAAAAAAATGGCAGACAGCCTTGCTTGGCGACCCCCGTGAAATGGTCGATCGACCCCAAATGGGGTCGCGACCCATAGGTTGAGAACCGCTGGTCTAAGTGGTATTGCTATTGCTACACTAACTGCTAGGATTCCTGTGTGAATCCCAAGTTTGTAGATTGACCGTTAATTTCATAGGCAAGTGGGGGGGGAGGGCAGGGGCGGGGCACCTTCAGGAATTTAGTGGAGTTCCCATTGTGCCTTCCTCAGATCCTAAGGACTGTTTTCCACTGAAATTTTATTATGGCCCAACTCAGTTAAGGCAAGCTCTGGCACCCCCAAGCAGCGTCCTTCCCCAGACGAAAGCTCTACAGTGCAGAGGGCAAGAACCAGGGGGAAAAACTGACAGCTTTATGGAGCAGCGATAAACAGGCTGAGCTGCTATCCCCATCATATCTAGGTGCACCAGAAACTATTTTTCTTTAACACGTACTGAGTCCCTGTAAATGGAAAGGACTAAAATGGTCCTTTTTTTTTTTACATTTTGGGGAAATTATGGACCTATATAAAGAGCAGAGGCTTAAATAATATCTTTTCATTTCTCGATTGCCCTCCCCCACTCCTCACATGATCACGTACAAAAATTCTAAGATGTTTTCCCCAATTCATGATTGACATGGGTGGAGAACAAAGGCAGCAGTGTCAGCTCCAGAGCAGAGGTCCCCAACCTTTTGGGCACCAGGGACCGGTTATGTGGAGAGAGGTTTTTCCGCGGACCGGAGGGGGCGTGGTTTTGTGTGCTGCCTGCATCCCGCGGATGGGGCTTTGCTTGTTTGTGCGGACCAGTTGCTGGCATGCTGCGGCCTGGTGCCAGTCCACGGACCAGGGATTGGGGACCCCTGCTCTAGAGCATTCAAATGTCTGAAATACCTTGCAGGATGTCAGATTCCTGAGGTCTGCTCTTCTTCCCAAATCACCCACACTACCCCATCATACGTAAGAAGGGGCCGCACAGAGGAAGGTGCATTAAACCAATGGGTTCATACTTCACCCTAGAGAACTGGATCCTTACCGGCTGGCTGTCCTGTTTGGACTTCTCTTTCTCCTCCATGAAGTCTTCCTCTCCATCATCCTCTTCCTCATCTGTCTCCTCTGCCTCTAGAGCAGCAAACATATTCTGCAACAATGGAGAAGCCAAGATCAAGAAAAGAACACATTATACATTATATTGGAAAGGGTTTCTCATTCGCTCACTTCCAGCAACTCCACAGGTCCTTGTCACAAAAAGTAGCACAGATTGCATACAGGTGATCCTCGACATACTACCACAATTAGACCTTTTGCAATTTGCCTACCGAGCAAATAAATCGGCCAGTGATGCTCTTAATATGGTTCTGCAGTACATCCTACAACATCCTGAATCTCCAAGGACCTATGCCAGTGGTGGCAAACCTATGGCACGCGTGCCAGAGGCGGCACTCGGAGCCCTTTCTGTGGGCACACGCACCCTCCCCCCAGCCCCGCCTCCTCTCACGGCCCCCTCCTCACCAGCAGCCCCCCTGGAGGAGAGTCACCCCCGGGCACGGCCCACACAAAGCAGCGCAGCCAAGGACATAGTAGCCGGGCAGCGGGGATAAGACTCCACCCTTGTGCCCCGTCGCGCGCAGATGATGCTGCAGGGCACGGGCGGAGGGCGTGGCCGCCATGGTGCTGCTGGGCTGCCTGGGTCATCTGTGGCGGGCCGTGGAGGTGGTGGATGGCCCAGCTGGCAGGGCAGAGCGGGGACAGGGTGGGGTGGTGGTTTTTGGGCACTCGGTCTCTAAAAAGTTCGCCATCACTGACCTATGCAAAGGTACTTTTTGTAGACCTTAGCTCAGCATTCAATATCATCATTCCAGATATTCTTCTAACTAAACTGAATCAGCTAACTGTGCCTAACAACACTTGTAAGTGGATCATAAGTTTTCTAACAGACAGGAAGCAGCAGGTGAAGCTAGGCAAAATCACATCAGATACCTGTACAATTAGCACAGCCCCCCCTCCACAAGGGCTGTGTGCTCTCTCCATTTCTCTTCTCTATATATATACCAATGACTGCATCTCAAAAGATCCCTCTGTGAAAGTACTGAAGTTTGCAGATGATACAACAGTGATTGGCCTCATTTGAGACAACGATGAATCGGCATAAAGACGGGAGGTTGAACCACTAGCCTTGTGGTGTGGCCAGAATAATCTTGAATTAAACACACTCAAAATTGTAGAAATGATTGTAGATTTTAGGAGAAAACCCTCCTATTCTATTTACCTCTTACAATACCAGACAACACAGTATCAGCAGTAAAGACCTTCAAGTTTCTGGGTTCTATAATATCTCAAGACTTAAAATGGACACCCAACATCAAAAATGTCATCAAAAAAGCACAACAAAGAATGTTCTTCCTGCGCCAACTCAGAAAGCTCAGACTGTCCAAGTAGCTGCTGATACAGTTCTACAAAGGAATTATTGAGTCTGTCATTTGCACCCTTATAACTGTCTGGTTTGGCATTGTGATCAAACAAGACACACACAGACTTCAACGTATAGTTAGAACTGCAGAAAAAACAATTGCTACCAGCCTGCCTTCCATTGAGGACCTGTATAATGCACGAGCCAGAAAGAGGGCTGTGAAAATATCTACAGACCCCTCGCATCCTGGACATAAACTGTTTCGACTTCTACCCTCAAAACAACACTATAGGGCAGGAGTGTCAAACTGCCGACCCACGGGCCGGATGTGTCATGCTAAAACTGCACCCACCCCATTGCCAGCAATGGGGAAAAAGTCGCGATACATCGCGACACGTGATGTGACGTCGTGAGTTTGACGCCCGTGCTATATATAGGGCATTGCACACCAAAACAACCAGACACAAGGACAGTTTTTTCCCCCTATGCCATCAGTCTGCTAAACAAATAATTCCCACAACACTGTCAAACTACCTAATAAGGCTGAATTACTAATATTCTTCTCATCTTTCCTATTACCTATCTCCTTATCTTATGACTATAACCAAAGAGAGAAGCAACCTAGAACTAAGGAGAAACTTCCTGACAGTTAGAACAATTAACCAGTGGAGCAACCTGCCTCCAGAAGCGGTGAATGCTCCAACACTGGAAGTTTTTAAGAAGAGACTGGACAACCATTTGTCCGAAATGGTATAGGGTTTCCTGCCTGAGCAGGGGGTTGGACTAGATGACCTCCAAGGTTCCTTCCAACTTTATCATCATTATCATTATTATTATTATTAGCTGCTCTGACCTTGCTGAAAAAGGCAATACTCAGCACACAGAGCAGTAACGGAATCTCACGCACCTTCCACACAACCATCAAAACTGGCCGTTCTGGCTTCTTCATTAGATTGTGTACACTTACCTTGGCTGGCTGATTCTTTTTCCCTTTTGGTTTTTCGGTAGTTTCTTCAGACTGAGCAGCTTGTTTGGCTCCAGCCTAAAATGAAAACCAAGGAAATGGGCATAAACATTTTGTTAAGCAAGGAAACAAAACAAAAAACACAATAGTAATTCCAACTCTCTTCCAGCTTTGCAAATAACCTAATTGTTGAAATATAACCTTTAAAAATGATCAGCCTACTCAGAAACATCCCTCCTTAAGGGAAGAAACTATTTTTAATTCAAAATAGTCTGCTTCCTGCTCATCGGGGATGAAAGCACCCTATCATTTGTCACACTAGATCAGGGGTGGGGAAAGATGGCCCTTTTATGACAACCCCCCCCGCCACCTGGGACAAAAGCAACAACTGGAGTTTTGATATTTGTTTAAGTATCATTCATCCAGTGTCATCATAATTCGAACAGTCACTGAATGAGAGATCGGTAAGCCAGGACTACTTGTATTGTAGTTAGCAGGGTAAGAGACAATAATGCCACAGAGATGGTATTTGGTCACCACGATGTAAAAAAGATGTTGAGACTCTAGAAAGAGTGCAGAGAAGAGCAACAAAGATGATTAGGGGACTGGAGGCTAAAACATATAAGGAACAGTTGCTGGAATTGGGTATGTCTAGTTTAATGAAGAGAAGGACGAGGGGGGACATGGTAGCAGTGTTCCAATATCTCAGGGGCTGCCACAAAGAAGAGGGAGTCAAGCTATTCTCCAAGGCGCCTGAAGGCAGGACAAGAAGCAATGGATGGAAACTAATCAAGGAGAGAAGCAACCTAGAACTAAGGAGAAACTTCCTGACAGTCAGAACAATTAACCACTGCTACTTCCTCCTCCTCTACTTCCTCCTCCTCTTCTTCTTCTTCTTCTTCTTCTTCTTCTTCTTCTTCTTCTTCTTCTTCTTCTTCTTCTTCTTCTTCTTCTTCTTCTTCTTCTTCTTCTTCTTCTTCTTCTTCTTCTTCTTCTTCTTCTTCTTCTTCTTCTTCTTCTTCTTCTTCTTCTTCTTCTTCTTCTTCTTCTTCTTCCTCCTCCTCCTATTATTATTATTATTATTATTATTATTATTATTATTATTATTATTATTATTATTATTATTATTATTATCCTTCACAGTTGTTACCCTTGGAAATTGAATAGGAGAAGACAGCAACTTAAGAGATCACTTCCAGTTCAGAACAGTGTTTCAATATTTAGGGTCTGGCATCCCCTGGAAAAGATGAGCTCAAACCCTGAATTCTACCCAACGGAGCTAGTTTGACCAGCTAACAAACAATCCCAACCAGAACTTAATTAGTGATCTATCCATCAGCTGGTCTCTGCGCACTTCAGCTCTCATTTTTCAACATTCCTCTTCTCCTGCACCTTAGATTTTTCCTTGGGCTTGATTTCTTCTGCTTCCTCCTCATCACTCTGAGCCAGGGTGGCAAATGCTGAGCCTCCTCTCTGAATGTAAAAAAGGAAGGGAGGGAGAGAGAAATGACACACAGAATGACTCAACCAAGCACAAATTCCACACAATAAGAAATATATATTTATATCTCCTTGACATTTCTTTTTGTGCTCTCCTGGAAGCAAAAATGGATGGATGGATGGATGGAAGGATGTGCATCTGTGTTTTCGTTTCTCCTTCCTGAAAGGTACTCAGTCCCCCTGGGGATTGTTAACTCTTCCTGGGCCCTTGTCACACAAACAGTCTACCGTCCAGCCTGTATAATGGCCAACTTCCTCGTTTTCTCACCTTTTTTTTCCTTTCAGAAATTTTATTAATTTTATCAAAATATAAAATACAAGGAAAAAAATGTGGAAAACTAAGAGAAAAGGGAGGGGGAGAAAAGGGGGATAGTGTAAAGGAGGAAAAAAAAGAGAAAAAGGAACTGACTTCCGACTCTCTTTAGCACAGTAGAAGGGAACAAACTTATAACCACAACTTTTTGCTTTTACACAACAGATATACAAGCCATTTCTATAACAGTTTCTCACTTCTCTTCTACAACAATATCCATATGTGTGCTAGTATTCTTATTTGAACCGCTTAAGAGCCAGTTTGGTACAGTGGTTAAGGCAGGGGTAGGCAACCTTGGCTCTTTTATGACTCGTGGACTTCAACACCCAGAATTCCTGAGCCAGCATGGCTCAGCTTGGAAACCTCTCCCTTTCCCCTCAGCATGGCTGGCTCAGGAATTCTGGGAGTTGAAGTCCATGAGTCATAAAAGAGCCAAGGTTGCCTACTCCTGGGTTAAGGCATCAGGCTAGAAACTGAGAGACCATGAGTTATGGCCCCATTTTAGCCACAAAGCCAGCTGGGAGACTTTGGGCCAGTCACTCTCTTTCAAGGAGTGAAAGAGACAAGGACAAACCTTTCCAAAATTTGTCAAGAAAATTGCAGGGATTTCTCCAGACAGTCACCAGGAGTCAAATTTGACTCAAAAGAATTTTTTTTGGGGGGGGGGGAGAGAAAGATTTACCATTTAATAAAAAAGATACTCCAGTCCAAGGGTATTGTTTCAGCTCTACATTCTATGTAAATAAATTCTATATAAGGTAAGTAAAGACAAGGATAGAAAAAGCCCGAACAGCATTCTTCAAAATGAAAAAGGTCTTCTGCAGTCACGACATAAGCCTAAGACTGAAAATCAGGCTTGTCAGATGCTATATTTTTTTCTATCCTGCTCTAGGGAGTAGAGAGTTGGTCTCAGACAGAAGGCCACCTGAAAAGACTAGAAACATTTGAAATGTGGATTTACAGGCGGCTGTTACGTATAAGCTGGGTTGACAAGGTCAGAAATGAGGAGGTGATAAGCCACCTGGGAAAGCCAAGGAAAATCATCAAAACAATTAAAAAACGAAAATTAGAATATTTCGGACATGTGATGCGACACCCAGAAAAATACGGCATACTCCATTTAATCCTCCAGGGAAAGATTGAAGGCAAACGAGGTCCAGGCAGAAGAAGAACATTGTGGCTTCAAAATCTAAGGGACTGGTTTGGACAAAACTCAGCAGCACTTTTTTGTGCGGCTGCTGATAAAAACAGGATCGCCAACATGATCGCCAACGTCCGATAACTGATATGGCACAAGATTCTATGTTTAAACTAGCAAACTTGATCCGTCTCCTTGATAA
>NW_015386372.1:80573-82042 GCF_001527695.2 Protobothrops mucrosquamatus | reverse complement strand
ATATGTTTCACTTTAATGCAGTGGTTCTCAACCTTTTTAATGCCGCGACCCCCCAACCGATCGTAAGTCGAGGACTAAACCGGTCGTAAGTCGAGGACTAAACCGGTCGTAAGTCGAGGACTACCCAACAGGTCGTAAGTCGAGGACTTTCCCTGCCCGGGAGCGCCACATATGAGTGGTTCCGCCCCCTGTGCCGGCCGAGGCGTAGCTGGCAAGCGGCAGAGACGGAGCAGACCGACCACCAGCTGGCCCAGCCCAAGGGAGGTAAGGCACCTGCCGGAAAAGGGGGAAAAAATGGCGGACAGCCTTGCTTGGCGACCCCCGTGAAATGGTCGATCGACCCCAAATGGGGTCCCGACCCATAGGTTGAGAACCGCTGCTTTAATGGCTAAATACAGTAGTGGCCAAAATTGTGGAAACCTTTTGGGAAAAGTGTACAGTAGAAATGCTACCTTAGGTTTAGTTTCCACCAATTTTGCTTCTAATTTCTTTATAACTGTAGCCTTGTTCACTTAATAATACTATTTTGCATCGCTTTCTGGGCAACCAGTCAATTCTTTGCACCATTACTTTAATTTTATTACGTTTTACAAGCTCACTAAAGGAAAGAACACAAAAAACCCCAACCAATTTGCTAGCGATCACATAACACACTGACAAATGTCCTCCTCTCAGCTTCAATACATGACATCAATAACCGATGTGATCTGATTGGCTCATTGCCAAAACAAGATGATGCCTGATTGGCTCTCTAAACACTCATGCTCATTGGCTACAATCAGATGAAGGAAAGCTACCTGATATCAACCTAAGCAAGTTGTGCTTCCTTTTTCTGGTTATTTGGCTATAACTTTTCATACAATACAGTACAGATAATTGAACAAACTTTGTTGCATTACATTCTTGATTAAATCATCTTTCCATTGATATATAATTTTATGGTACTACTCCCCCCCAAAAAAGGGGTGTTATTAGCCATCAAACCTCAAAAATACACTTTTCCCAAAAGGTTTCCACAATTTTGGCCACTACTGTACATTTAAAGATCTCTTTGAGCAATGTCTACTACAGCTTGAGCTTTTTTGATAACAGCGATCATAGCAAGGTCCTCTGTCAGGTGGAAGTAAGCAGAAGCACTGGTGAAAAGCCTCAGGCTGAAAACTTTATTGTTTGTCACCTATATTACAAGAATCTCGCCAGACTGCTTGCCTTCCCCTGGGAATGGCCAGATAAAGCTTCCTACATTCTGGGCGAGGTCATGCTTATGCTATTTATAATAATAATAATAATAATAATAATAATAATAATAATAATAATAATAATAATAATAATAATAATAATAATAATAATACTTTAATTTATACCCCGCCCTTCTCCCGAGGGACTCAGGGCGGCTTACAGGTAAGTAAAAACAGAGCTATACAATAAATATCTAAAAACCAAATTAAAATATATATTAGATAAACCTG
>NW_015386372.1:53272-77642 GCF_001527695.2 Protobothrops mucrosquamatus | reverse complement strand
ACCCTCCCCTGGTCCCCCAACCTCCCCCCTGATCACTTTAGTGCCGCGTCCCCCAGACAAGGCATGGGTTGGCCTACCCACCCTAACCCCCCCCCCATACCCCCTAAAAATTTATCAAAACACCCCACTAAAAACCTAACCAATTTGGGTTTTTTCCCACTAATTACTGCTGCATACCACCTCTCGGGGCTCCACACCCCTTCATCAAGGTGGGCCCTTGAGAGTGTACTGGGCCAGGTCTGCGCGGCGGGGGAATCACGCAGAGCCGTCCTGTGGAACATTCAGTAGCAACAAGTCCGGCTGTGAGAAACCAGAAAGGGGTGAGGGGGGGGTGAAAACAATCCTCGTGGAGTTGGTAAAGTTGGTAAAATTAGTGAGCCAGGCCAAAGCCCAGCCAAGTCCACCATCCAACCTCCAGGCCACCAGATCACACTCCTCCTCCAACCAAGTCACCAGCCCGCCAGGCTCTCGAACCGGAGTATGCCAAGTCCTCCGCCAGCCGGAGCGGGGCCACAGCCAAGGTCTTCCTGGTCGTATCGGGTCCTCTGCCAGCCGAAAGCATGGTCACAACCACGATTTTCCGGGCCTTCCAGGCCACACCGGAGCCTCCGACGGCCAAATACCAAGTCCAAGCCGAGATCTTCCAAGCCGGAACAGGACCAGAGCTGGACCCTCCAGGGCCGGAAGCCAGGGAACGAGGCCGGAGGAAAGCGGGGCCGAGGCCCAGGCCTCCACCACCAGGCCATCCGGATCCTCCCAGCTGCAGCCGGACGCACCAGGCCCAGATCGAAATGGGCCGAAAACGGGCCGAAGACGGGCCAAAAACGGGTCGGAGCCAGGGCCTCCACCGCCCGGCCGCCCGAGTCCTCCCAACTGTAGCCGGATGTGCCAGGCCCGGATCGAAAACGGGCCGAAAACGGGCCGAACGGGCCATGGCGGATCGAAACGGGGGGTCACCCACCCATCCAGTCACAGCGGGCCACCAAAACGCCCCCAAAACACCCCATTTCTCACTTGCCAGCTCCGCTCGCTACGGAGCAAACCACAGTAGGTCCGCCATCTTGGACATGCGCAGTAATGCCTATGTGCTGCAAGCAACTCACATTTTATGGCAGCGTAAGGACTCCAAGCTCAATCCTCACTTGAACCCTTCCTCAAGATTGAATGATCCACCAGGATGCTTGCAAGCCCTCATTCTCTGCACCAAGTATTACCTTTACTGGCAGTCCTCAACACTGCAGGAATTGGGTACATCTAGTTTAACGAAGAGAAGGACGAGGGGGGACATGATAGCAGTGTTCCAATATCTCAGGGGCTGCCACAAAGAAGAGGGAGTCAGGCTATTCTCTAAAGCGCCTGAAGGCAGGACAAGAAGCGACGGATGGAAACTAATCAAGGAGAGAAGCAACCTAGCACTACGGAGAAACTTCCTGACAGTTAGAACAATTAACCAGTGGAACAACCTGCCTCCAGAAATGGTGAACGCTCCAACACTGGAAGTTTTTAAGAAGAAACTGGACAGCCATTTGTTCGAAATGGTATAGGGTTTCCTGCCTGAGCAGGGGGTTGGACTAGATGACCTCCAAGGTACCTTCCAACTTTATCATCATCATCATTATCATTATATTATTATTATTATTATTATTATTATTATTATTATTATTATTATATGACCTAGATTGGGACCTGAATTTCTATTGCTAGGTAAGGCAGTTGTTAAGCAAGCCAGGCCTGATTTTATGACTACGGCTTTTAAGCAACTCATGCAGTCACTAAGCAAATCCAGTTTTCCCCACTGACTTTGCTTGTCAGAAGCCCCCTGGAAAGGACACAAACGACAATCACATGACCTCAGGACAGTGCAAAAATCGTAGATACTTGCCGATTGCCAAATGTCCCGTTTTTGATCACGTGACGGTGGGGATGCTGCAACGGTCATAAGTGTGAGTACCAGCCATAGATTATTTTTTTTTCAGTGTCATCATAACTTTGATCATTAAACAATCGTGACGAGTCACGATCTACCTGTATTAGCATTTGGACTTTGGAATAGCATTTTTGAATGCTGTTTGTCTTCTGTGATCCCAGTAAGCTTTCACCTCAGAAGCGAGGTTGTAAGTTGAGACTACCTGTACTTCAGACAGTCCAGACTGACCTTTTGTTTGGTTTTAGAGCCTTTTTTCCCTGGTTTCTTTGTTTCTTCATCATCAGAGGCTGCCTAGAGAAATGAAGTTGGATTCTGATTATTTCTGTACTGGTTTTACTTAGGAAAATGCCAGAAAGTCATCTCTCTGACATTTGCGCTACAATTTCCTGTACGCTCAGCAAAAATATCTGGAAGGCAAAACTTCCAAGATTGGGAGAAAAAACCCATGAGGAATCTGACCATCAGGATACCTAGATATCTGCAATGCCTTCTATTAGGAAACAGAATTTATTTTGATTGTTGGGAAAGAGCCAGGGCCAATCAAACTTTTATTATCACTGCCTAGGAATTTGGAAAAACACACCCCAGCTCCACTGACAACCGTTCTGTCCTTTTCATAAAATGAGACTTTAAAGTAAATGCTTTCAAGAAACAGACGAGACCAAAAAAACCCCCAGACTGGTGACAAAATTAAACAGCCTTCTCGACTTAACGATAATTTCTGTGGTTGAGTGTTAAGTGAGTTTTGTCCCATTTTATGATTTTTTTTTTGCCACAATTGTTAAGTGAATCACTACGGCTGTTAAGTTACTAACCCTGTTGTTAAGTGAATCTGGCTTCCTCAGTGACTTTGCTTGCCAGAAGGTCACAAAAGGGGATCACATGATCCTGAGACATTGCAACCATCATAAATATGAGCCACTAAGTCAGGGGTCTTCAAACTTGGCCCTTTTATGACTTGTGGACTTCAACTCCCAGAATTCCTCAGCCAGCAACGCTGGCTGAGGAATTCTGGGAGTTGAAGTCCACAAGTCATAAAAGGGCCAAGTTTGAAGACCCCTGCACTAAGTGTCCGAATTTCGATGATGTGACCGTGGGTTTGCTGCAACAGTCATTTGAAAAATGGTCATATCACTTTTTCAGTGCTGTTGTAACTTAGAATAGTCACTAAACCAATGGTTGTAAGCTGAGGACTTCCTGTTTATTCCTGCTGTGCTCAAAGGAGCCCTCATCAGCAGAAGGAAACTCTGATCACTCACTGTAGCCCTCAGCCTTCCCACTTTCCCCAAGCATTAAAAAAAGCTACACTAGCTTTAAATCAAGAAAAACAATGGAAACATGGGTTGAGTTATCAGCTGGGCTCACAGACCACTCCCATTTACTTTTAGATCTGGCAACATACAATCCTACTAATTAGGGGCAAAGACCACCATTTGGGGGAATAAAGCCCCCCCCCCTTCTTCCAATCTAGCATGGGATGCATTACATCAATGGCCTCTTTGCTATTTGGCCAGGTAGAGCGCAGTGCTGGGGCTTGCATAATGCAGCCAATCAATGTTGCGTCTTCTGCATTGCTGGCTGGAATAGAACAACATGCAGTTCCTGCTAATCTGCATCTCCATCTCATTGCTATAGTTGATGATGGATTTGGGATTTTAACAAGGCTGGTTAACCAAGGAAGGTAGCCTGATTTATAACTGCTCTGGCAAAATTTTGAGTTAAAATTATCCCTTCCTTCCACTCTATCGGACTAAAGCCAGAAAGCATGCAGAACTCTTACTGACCCTGTTAAGCTTTGTGAACTATGCTATTCAAACTTCAAACCGAGTCCAGGCTACATCCAGAATTCTTCAAAATCAGCAAGCATACAAATATTTTTTCTGTGGCCATGTGGCATGACCCACCCCACCCGTTATACCTGGTTGTTCTTATTCCTTTCAAGTGTCCCCATTGGGGAGGGGGGGGGGAGAACAACATGTACTATTGAAGCCTGCATCACCTCAAGAGTAACTCCTAGGATAGGGGTAAGCAACCTTGGCTCTTTTATGACTCGTGGACTTCAACTCCCAGAATTCCTGAGCCAGCATGGCTCAGCTTGGAAACCTCTTCCTTTCCCCTCAGCATGGCTGGCTCAGGAATTCTGGGAGTTGAAGTCCACGAGTCATAAAACAGCCAAGGTTGCCTACCCCTGGCCTAGGACAACGGCATAGCAATCGCAGATGGAGCTGCCATGGTATTTTCCGCCAGGTAATTGTTAATTTTTTGACCCACTCTTTTCTTTTTCTGATCCTTTCCTCACATAGCAGGGTGAGGCAGACAGGACTGCTTCCAATATTTTTACAATTCAGCTAAAGGCCACATGAAATAAGGCTGCCCACCCCGAATCTGGAAACTTAACCGGCAGATCACTCCCGATAAGATTATTCCCGAATGCAGCTCACCTTGTTGCTCTTATTCCTGTCAAGTTTGATGGGCTTTGATATTTTTTCTTCCTCTTCTTCTTCTTCCTCCTCCTCCTCCTCTTCACTCTGTTCCTGGTTCAAGGCAGCAAACACATTTCCTCCCTGAAGGAGACAAGGAGAGAGAAAACCTGAGAGAAGAATGTCTAGAAAAGAAGCAGGTAACAGAACCGCCTCATCTAGGCACCAGAGTAAACTAGCCCCAATCTTTTTTTTCAGGTCACAGAATCTGATCAAGATACAATAGTCTAGGCAACAGAAAATTGGTTGAATTTTCCTTCCCCCCCTTTTATTCCCCTTAGTCTCTCATGGAATACTATCAAGGAACATAATTTGAACAGACTCCATTAGTGGCTGTCTAGGTATTGGGTTAGGACACAGGTCGGCAACCTGCGGCTCCGGAGCCGCATGTGGCTCTTTGAGCCTTCCCCTGCGGCTCCCAGCCTCCTCTGCCATTTGCAGAGAGAGACAGAGACAGAGAGAGGCACTTGCACTTCCCTTCTCTCTCTCTGTCTCTCTCTCTGTCTCTGTAAGTAAAAAAGAGAGTGGACTCACGGTGTTCTCCGAGGAGCTGAAAAGCTTACTGGGCGGGGCTTCTCCTTTGGCTGCGTCTCTGCAGGAAGCAGGAAGCAGGAAGGGGAGGAGAGAGCTAGCTAGCCCAGCTATGCTGACTCAGGAATTCTGGGAGTTGAAGTCCATGAGTCAAAAAAGAGCCGAGGTTGCCTACCCCTGAGCTTGTTGGAGAACAGCTTGAAGCCAGCTTGCCAGGTGAGCAGAAGATCGGAGAGAGAGAGGAAAGAGAAAAATAGAAAGAGGGAGAGGAAAAAGAGAGAGAGAGGAAGAGGAAAGAGAGAAAGAGGGAGAGAGAAAGAAAAAGAGAGAGAAGGAAAGAGGAGAGAGAGAGGGGGGGGGAAGAGGACTGGCAGACCAAGGGCAGAAAGAGGGAGAGGGAGAGGGAGAGAGGGGGGAGAGAGAGACAGAGAGAGACCCTTTTGACATCTAAAATGAAGATAACACTGCATATATCCTTTTTTATCTTTATGATATGTGTGTGTGTGTGTGTAAGTAAAAAAGATAGTGGTAAAAAAGAATATATGCAGTGTTATCTTCATTTTAGATATCAAAAGGGTTTTGCGGCTCCCAGTGTTTTGTTTTCGGTGGGAAACGGGTCCAAGTGGCTCTTTGAGTGTTTTGGGTTGCCTACCCCTGGGTTAGGAATATGATCTGAAACACTTTTCTTTGCCTAAAGACACAACAAACTCCTGATCATTAAATGGCTCACAACCGCCAATGACATCGTGATCTTAATGAATTACATGACTTAATAATTTTCAAACTGTATTAATTTCCTCCCAAATTATTACTATTACATAGGAAGCAAGCCCACTAATCTGATTACTTTTTCTTTAAATGAGGAATTGAATGTCAGCCAGCTGGGGTGGAAGTTCAGCAACATCTAGAAGTCACGTTTAATTATTATACGCATCTCCTTAATTAATTATACCCATCCCAATTTATGTTTATTCTGACTATATATCATAATTCCTTCTAACTCCTTTCCCCAGCAACAGCTTCAGGGGCTATATAAACTGATGTGTCCTAGAAGTAAAATATCTGCTACTAGACGGGGTTCACCCAGGCACCACCTTGTTCACTGGAGGACATAAGCCGTGCAGAACAACATTTTGTACTTTCCATTACTTGATTTTTTTTAGACAGTTACAGGTTGCAAAGGTTAGTTTACTGCATCCAAACTCTGTTCTTCAGAAAGTAACTCATTCCATTTTCACTTCTCATTCTTGTCCAACAAAGAAGTTCTTTGAAAGCATCCGGGGACTTACTTTCTTTTTGTTGCCTGCTTTGGTGACAGGAATGGGCACTGGAAGAGAAGCCAAAAATAAAATAAAATGTCACACTGGGTTGTAACCTAGAGAGACCGTAAACAGGATCAAGCTCACAATCTGAAAGACACACTCTAGCATTCTTCCCCAATCGAAGTGCTTTGGACTACAACTCCAGTTCATACCCCAACTGGCAGAGGATGATGGTCTTGAAGAACGCATCCGTTTCTCGGCAAACTGGCCTGAAATCATGCGAGAACTTGTCACTCGTCCATGAAACCTTGTGAGATCTCAGGCGGGAGCCTTGAAATCTCCCAAGGCCTCAGCCATTTATAAGCTTAAATGGTAGGAGGTCCTCAACCCGTCAAGGCTGACCCCTATAACCGGAGTCTGAAAAGCAGAATGAAAACTGCAGCCTCCCACCTTCTTCATCCTCATCACTGGCTTGGGCAGACAGCTTCTTCAACCTCTCAATCAGCTGGCTCTCCTCCTCATCCTCTTCTTCTGCTGCCAGTTTTTTCTTCTGCTCTTTTTTCTTGTCTCGTCGCTTCTTTTGCTGCTGCTGCTGTAGGCAAAAGACCCACCCCCAGAAAAAGAGACAGTCAAGGGATGGGCAACCCGCTTACCCTCAACAGAGTAACGACTTGACTACAAGGTCCACGAGGACCTACCCCAGTGGTGGCGAACCTATGGCACTGGTGCCAGAGGCGGCACTCAGAGCCCTCTCGGTGGGCACATGCGCCGTCGCCTCAGTCCTAGGCCTTCAGCTGGGTTTTATAAAACCTTTTCGCTTTAGGCCTCCGCCGCCGTGTGCAAAAAAAAAAAAGGTTCAATCAATCAGTCAATTTCAACTTCTCGCAGGAAAAAAAAAATCTTGCAAAGTTGGAATTGATTGATTGAACTTTTTAGTCCCACCCAGTCTGCTGTTACCACCATAGCCACGCCCACCCAATGGGCCACACCCATTCGGCACCCAACAATGCATAAGTGGGTTTTAGGTTGCAGTTTGGGCACTCGGTCTCTAAAAGGTTCGCCATCACTGACCTACCCCATGAGATGATTTGGAAATGACCTGCCTGTTGCTGTTCCTTCTTTTCTTTCTCTGCGGTCTGATTCTCGCTGGAGTGTTTCTCTTCCACAGCCAGTTCCTCGAAGAACTTGGGGCACAGGAAAGAAATTTGGGGGAATCAGTGGCAGAAAGATGACCACAGAGCAATAAGATATTTCTAACCCTGCCACTCCTACTGCAAGGGTGTGTTACTTTCTGGCACTTGGGAGCCGTAAGGAGATGGGTGCAGGAACTTTCAGGAATTACGGGAGGATGACATTTGGCCGATGCCATGAGGTTAGGATGGATGGAACAATGTTTAGGTGCCTTGGGGGATAAGTTAAAACAGAGGTCACCAACCTTTTCATGCTGGCGGCCTGGAGGGAAAGGGAGCAGGTGGGAAATTTGCACACACACACACGTGTGAACAGGGCTGCGTGCAAATGGGACCGTGTGCATTTGCGCAGCGCTAGCAACCCCATTCACGCATGTGCAGAGGGGCTAGCTGCCGCCTCTGCTAGCCCTGCACGCATGCGCAAACGGCCCGTGCAACCTACACAGGGCTAGCAGCCCGTTTGCGTATGAGCGTGCGCTAGCCACTGCCTCTGCTAGTGCCATGTGCATGCGCAAATGGGCTGCACAACCCACGCGTGCTAGCGGCCCCATTTGCACATATTTTGACTGTGCTCATTCTGGGCTTAGAAAAGAAATGTAAAAAGGAATACTGCAGTGAGTAATGTGGATAACGCTCCTTAACCTACCAAAAGGATGATGTAATTTATTTAAAGCATGTAGATGGCCTTCTGTCTCACACGCTGATGCCTAGCTGATCCTAGGCAGCTCTTAACAATTGCAAAATAATTTGTTTCGGGCCCCGTCCCTGTGTCTTTTTTGTGTCTTACTGGAATTACAGGAATCAAAGTTCAGGGTTCAATTTGGACAAAACCACGCACAAAGAGCTTTTACCCCAACTTCTATCAAGACACTCAGACCTGTATTTAAAGAACTGTGCAAAGGGTACTTCTTAAGGCAGTGTTTCTCAACCTTGGCAACTTTACGATGTGTGGACTTCAACTCCCAAAATTCTCCAGCTAGCAGCTGAAGTCCACACATTGTAAAGTTGCCAAGGTTGAGAAACACTGTCTTAAGGGATACAGAGAAACATTTTAAGGCAAGGGCTTGATTTTTGTTCCACAAATTATTACTTCCAGAAACCCTAAAGACTACGAAACACCCTTCCATCTTTCCAAGATTGGTAAAATAAGGACCTGGATTTTTGGGGGCAATATGCTGACTCTGTAAACTACTTAGAGAAGACTGTAAAGCATTATGAAGCGGCATATATGTCTAAGTGTTATTGCTAATGAGAAAAGCTAGTTTCTCTTGACTGTGGTAAAACTTTTAAGCAACAAGACCAAAACTTACCGATTTTTTCGTCTTTTTATCCTTTTTTCCCTTCTTTACTAATTTGTCTGAAAGAAAGAAAGAAACAAAAATAAAATCAAAGCAAGAGTTGCAAAGTACCATTGTTCTGAAGAAGCTCCAGGATTTGCACCATTTGGTTCTCTGTCCAACCAAAACAGAATGAGAACAGGAAGATGGGAGTCACTGGCAAACTGAAAACCATTTCTCCTGCTTGGCGAAGTATGAGCTGGTGTGATATAAAGATTAAAGTATTGGATGGGATCTGCAGGCTGAAGTCTTTATTTCAGGGGTCTTCATACTTGGCCCTTTTATGACTTGTGGACTTCAACTCCCAGAATTCCTCAGCCAGCAAGTCATAAAAGGGTCAAGTTTGAAGACCCCTGCTTTATTTGAATCAGAGTTGAAAGGAACCATGGAACCTAAGAGATGTTGCATCAATCACAATTACTGTGCCGCCCAGAATTGTCGTCATGTGTATAAAATTAGGGGGATTTTCACAAATACTGCCCTAAGCATCCAAACCAAATATAATACTTAAAAAAAAAGCCAAACCAACATACAGGTAGCCTTTGATTTAGGACTAAAATTGAGTCTGACGTTTCAGTGGCTAAGCAAGACAGTTAAGTGAATTTTGCTCCATTTTACAACCTTTCTTGCCACAGTTGTTAAGTGAATCATTGCAATTGTTAAGTTAGTAACACAGTTAAGTGAATGTGGCTTCCCCGTTGACTCTGCTGGTCAGGTCACAAAATGTGATCACATAGCCTCGGGATACTGCAACTGTCACAAATACAAGCTGACTGACCAGCATCTGAATTTTGGTCACATGATCATGGGGATGTTGCAATGGCCGTAAGAGAAAACCAGCCATAAGTCGCTTTTTTCAATGATGTTGCAACTTCAAATGGTCACTAAATGAATGGTTGTAAGATGAAGACTACCTATAGTTTACGACTCATTTCAAAGTCATCTAAGCGCCTAAAGTATTACTAGAGTATTAGATTCTTAGCCCATCTCTTGTCCCATAACTCAAGGTGGCCAACTTATCTAATACTCTTGCCTCTTATTTTCCCCCACAACAATATTGTGAGATGAGTTCAACTTACAGAAAGTGACTGTCCAAAGTCACTCAGCTGGCTTTCAAGCCTAAGGGAGGTCTAGTGTTCTAGTTTCTAAGCTGGCACATTCAACACAACAACAAATTGGCTCGCCAAGCCTTTGTGAATGCGCTCTTCCTTTGGTGCCCTAAGCACCTGCTTATTTTGTTTAATGGTTAATCTAGAACAGGGTTCTCAATTTACATAACTGGAGTGTGAGTCAGAATACCTGATGGTGATGGCTTAGGTCCATTTTCTGGAACTGATATGGCAAGTTTCTCCATTTTTGTTTCCATTGTGATGGATTGACGCCTCTTACTACCCCCCCCCAAATTATCATTCTTACACGTAATTCTAGATATACTGTAAATCATAGTCACCAAGGGAAGAACAGTGCAAACTAAACACTGAAAACTAAACACAAGATTGGCGAACAGACAGGATAGTGTCCAAAATGGTATATGCTCACCCAGGATGCAATGGGGCTGTCAAGCGTATGTATGAGGCGCACTGTAAACTATATCCCATCTTCCAGGACTTTTAAGCTGAAGCTACAGACAGGTTTGTTTATATCGGCAAAAGTTTGTAACTCAAAAATTTGCAAGTAGAAGACAGTCTATATGTATTTGCTTCCAGGATCTTTTAAAAGCTGCATGCAGAAGGGTTGAAACTTTTTTTTTCCATCCCAGACTTAGGAAAAAGATTAGGGCACTGACAGCTGTTAAATCATCAGGAGCCCAGTTGGAAAATAAATATAATTGCCAGCTCTGTTCCGAGCCAAATGTCTGTGTATTTGTAATTTGGAGCTGACAAATTTCCAGGGCAGTATTAGGCCATCACAACAGGAGCTCAAGATGAAATTAACAAACATTTCATTGGGCCACACAAAACTGGCATAGCTCTCCAGGGAATCTGCTGAATCTCCAGAAGTTGCTGAAGTCCAATGACAGCTATAATGTGAGAAATTTTTGGGAGTTGTTCAGTAAACAGGTTTCTGGTTTGTATTAAAAATGCTGAATCAATGGAGGTGACACTTCAGATCTTGCCGAGGACTCTTTCCCTTTCTTAAAAGCAGGAAACAATCATAGCAACCTCTCTCATTTAGTATCTCCCAAATGCATTGAACTACAACTCCTATCAGCCATGCTAAGGATGATGACATTTGTACATTGCTAAGTATGAGGAAATAATTTTGTATACTATGCTAGAAAAAGGGATCCAGGTTTACAGAGATGACTAAATGAAGGAAAGCCAGAGAAAGGTAACAACTGAGATTCTAGGGAAGTTGTGGGTACATATGGAAGAAATTTAACGTCAACGTGACATGGGAGATAACCCAGAGGGCAGAAAGAAGATTGAGAAAGATATCTTACATAAGAATTGGGATCAGGAGGAACTATGTATTTAGCAAGAAGAGAATAGGAGAGGAAAGATGGAAATTTAGGCTCTGTGGAACCAAACCCAAGGAGATTTATGGATCTCTAGGATGGCCATAGCCTAAATTTCAAGTATTTGGGGCTTCAGCAGAAAACCTGCAATTCTCAAGTAGGAAATAATCCAGTTTGGTTCACCTACTCTGCCCTCTGGAAGTTCTCATCCTCTCATTATAAATATATATCACTTGGGATAGGCACATGCAGCCCTCCCAAGTGGGAATGAGAATGATAGGAGATAAAAAAACATATGAAAGATGTTAGCATAACTGATGAAAGATGCTACAAGTCAGCAAGTGTCTCTCCAACTACTATGAACAAAGAGTGCTACAAGCTGCTTTCTCAGTCCATCTAACTGGGATTAATTCCAACCGGAATTAATCGTACCAACCCAAAATGAGCATGTGAAGCACTCTCTCTACAACGTAACACAAAATCTCAATATGTTATTATATAGCCACACTGATGAACAAATATATCTTTTGGGTTAGGTGGACTGCAATATTTATCCAGAATATTTATCAGCCTGGCCAAAATAATGTTTGCCTCCTTACTTTTTCTTAGGAAATGAGAAGTTGAATTAAATATCAGTTAAATAACAAATTGTTCAATTGAACATCATGCAATGTGTATTGGCCTTTTCTGAAGCAGTTATCCTAGTTTGTTATAGGCCACAGTCACTGCAGGTGCATTTCCAATATAACAACACATACTACTCAGTTTTAGCCCCTTCAGTATCTTTTTTTGGATAAAATGTAAATGTGCAATGGCAAAAGGTGTACTTAGTCTCATCTCACAGGTCAGGAGCACTCTAAAAATAGTCATGGGACCTTGTCTACCTACATTCACATCACCTCTTCCCACCCTTGACTAAAACTCGCCATATCAACCAATGTGGCTTGGACACTTATGACCACTCTAGAGTCCCTGAGATCATATGATCAAAATTCGGACACTTGGCAACTGGTTCATATTTATAACCACTATGTCCCAAGGTTAGGTGATCACTTTTTGCAATCTTCTGACAAAGTCAATGAGGAAGTCACATTCACTTAACAACTGTGTCACTAACTTAACTGTAGAGATTCACTTAACAATTGGGGCAAGAAAGGTTGTAAAATGAGGCAAAATTCACTTAACACAACAGAAATTTCAGGCTTAATTGTGGTTGCAAGTTGAGGATTACCTGTATTCCAAGACACATGCTAGAGAAAACTGAATTAGATAAGTGAAAAGGAGGAAGGGAGGGGGCTGATTTAGACATATGGAGAGAAGAAAAATGTCATGAGGCTAAACGCAATCAAATACATTCATACTTAGGTTTACTTAAGTTTCTCCTTCGTTATAACCCTCCATCTATATTAGGAATGCTACCTGAGAAAGGAATTTGATATGTTATTTTGAATACATACTAATAAGAAGGATGTTATGGATTGATTAATTAATATTGTTTATGACAACCAATTACACTTATCTATTACTACATTAATTATTGTTAACTATACATATGTACCCAGACAATATTCTGTTTTCAAAATATGGAAAATATTATTGGGGGATAACCCCAGTGTTGACCCTAACCCTGTCCTAATCCCAAACCTTACCCCAACCCCAGCTTAAACCCTAACCCCATTCCCGACCCCATCTTATTCCTAGCCCTATAAAATCCAATAACATTCTTTTTTTAAAAAAATGCTACTTACACTAGAACTTACTGCCCATACTTAGGTATGAACTTACTTCTGAATAAATGTACAATTATTCGAAAGGCGGCTATTTATTTCAGATTTTTTTGGTATTATGGCTACAAACTTATTTATAAAGCAGGGAGGGGGATTATTCTCCCTACTTTTTGTTTTCCCAAATTTTCAAACCCTTCCACCCCAACTTCCGAGAGAGGCCTCTGCAAAGTCTCCCAGCACTGAGCTTTTCTTCCAGGTTATCCCTGTTGAATCCCCCCCTCCAACCCGGCCACCCCAATCGCACCTCCAGCTCCTTGCACGGGGCATGTCTTCTCCTCCCCGTCCCCGATCCATTCCTCCTGGGCGTGGTGTTGCTTTCCCCCTTTAGGCATGGCTCAGCCCTCCGGTTTTCTCCCACCGCCGCCACTCAGCTCCTGCGCCTCCGAAGCCCGGAAAAAGAGGCTTCCCACATGCACGCCTCCTTTCTATTGCGCCTGCGCGAGAGCGGCCACGCTAGGAGGAGCGACTAGTCTCGCCCTATAAGTGTAGAGCGGGTTGTATGATAGAGATCGAGACACTTCCTAGAAAGGCCAAGCATAGAGCGCAACCAAGTCATTTTAGAGATAGTCGAAGAGCAGCAAATAGTAGGAGGTCTTCTAGTTGGTAAACAGATGTAGGTTTTCTTTGGACTTCAGGATGGGAGTCTTCTTACATTTCAATAAACTAAGGCCATTTCCTCAGTAGTGCATTGTAGTCTCTTACTGACCATTTCATCTTCTTTTAATGAAAAGAAGGACTAGGGTTTAATGAAAAGAAGGACGAGGGGTGACATGATAGCAATGTTCCAATATCTCAGGGGCTGCCACAAAGAAGAGGGAGTCAAGCTATTCTCCAAAGCACCTGAAGGCAGGACAAGAAGCAACGGATGGAAATTAATCAAGAAGAGAAGCAACCTAGAACTAAGGAGAAATTTCCTGATAATGAGAACAATTAATCAGTAGAACAACCTGCCTCCAGAAGTTGTGAATGCTCCAACACTGGAAGTTTGTAAGAAGAGATTGGACAACCATTTGTCTGAAATGGTATAGGGCAGACATGTCAAACTCGCGACCTCACGCGACGTATTGGGACTGTTTTGCCATTGCCGGCAATGGGGTGGGCGCGGCGTCCCTGTGACGCGTCCAGCCCGCGGGCCAGCAGTTTGACACCCCTGGTATAGGGTTTTCCTGCCTGAGCAGTGGGTTGGACTAGAAGACCTCCAAGGTCCCTTCCAACTTATTCTATTCTATCATTGCTATTGCATATAGTGTAGTCTTCATGACTATATGGGGTGAATTTGGACCAATTACTCTCACCATGCAGTTTTTGTTTTTGTTATATAAGTAATCCTCGACTTATGACCACAATTGAGATCAGAATTTCCATTGCTAAGCAAGGCAATTGTTAAGTGATTTGTGCCTCATTTTGCAACCTTTTTGCCACAGCTAAGTGAATTGCTGTAGTTGTTAAATGAATCATGTGGTCATTAAGCAAATCCTACTTCTCCCTTTGACTTTGTTGTAAGAAGCTGGCTGCAAAGGTGATTCACATGACCCTGGCGTGCTGTAACTATCATAAATACATGTAGGTTGCCAAGTGCCCAAATTTTGTTCATGTGACCATGAGGATGCTGTGATGGTCATAAATGTGAGGACTGTTGTAAGTTACTTTTTTATTACCTGTCTCTAGAATTGTTTGTACATTAAAAGGAGGTAAAAATATTAAGCAAACAAACTGGAATCTGGTAATTGTTTATACTAAAAAAAATTGCAATTGTTTACTTTTCTTTGAAGCTCAAAAGATGGCTAATATGGCTTTGGATGAACTCCTGTGTGTTAAAGATACTGCCCTTGGCTGGCATTTGGAATCAGTTGATCAAGATATTAATAAGTATATTTTTCTGATCCTAATCCTCTTAAAAATTACTATTTAATATTGGAAAGAAAAATGTGTATATGAATTGCAGTAGTGGATTATTCATATGGTTTGTGGGTCATTGATTTCCTTTTTTTAAAATAAAGGAGCCATATGTTAAAATCTTTCAGAGTTCTGTTTATAATTTTATTATGATAATTAATCTATTTATAACGTTGAATGTATGTATAATGTTGACGTATTTTTAAAATACCAATATATGCTTTTAAAAAATATTAATAATTAAATTCCATCAAACGATTGGCCTTAGGCTGAATCAATCCTGAGCCCATTCCTATATTGTAGTAACATCATTCAGAAGTTCTCAGCCTGTTAGAAAAAGCAAATGAGATTCAGAATAGTCTAGGTAGACTAGATCAATATTTGTCGACTTTTCAGCCTAACTTGGTAATTCTGGAGATTGACGTCCAAGATTCTTTAAATTTTCATGGTGAAAAAAAACAAAACACTGGTCTAGGTGAAACATGGGCAAGTCACACAAACCTTTAGGTCTTTTACAATAAATGATAAATATAATAACCGCCTGCCTGTAAAAATGTAGGTATTCTCAAGGAAAAAACGAGCTTTTTCTCCTGTTATAACTTGACTTGTAGAAATGGATATATCAAAGCTAGATGAATGTGCAATAAAGATGGAGAGCCTATTCTTTTATTTCCTATTGATCAAGGACAGCACTATTCTGCCTGATAAGGATTTCTGAAATAATCTACACTTTACACGCACTTTTTCCAAATTTTCTTGCTCCTTATTAAAAAAGAAAAGAAAAAAAGCATTGCCAACTAGGACGATCTCCCCCTCCCGCCCTTTTCAGTCATTAACGTGGCCGTAATGAGTTTTTTATGCCTTTCTACGTCATTCTCGAAGGTATTCCCGGCCCTCTAACAACCCACGAATAGAATAAACGGAAAGGTACAATTTGGTTTAGCCCTTCCCCCCGATTAGAATGGTACATTCCGCGGAGGGGGGGGAGGAATGATGAACTCCAGGCTTTGCTGCCTTCGATGGTACAATCCACAATCGTTGCTGTCAATTCTTTTCCAAACACGTCACATTCCCACCTCTTTCCCCCCCTTTTCGCTCGCCCTTAATGGTTTGCCCCAATCACCCCCCCCGTCCTCCAGCGAGCTGTTTTCCTCCTCTCACGTCACGATCTCTCATTCTTTAGTTCGAGCCGGCTCCGCCCCTTCCACTGTGCTTCCACTCCCTTCCTCCGAGCTCATTGGATCCTTTTCTCCCCGCCGAAGGAGTAATTTTCTCTTAGCTCCTCCCCTCCCCCCCCCACTCCGGGACTGCGAGTTCGGTGCTGTTGGAGGAGCGGAAAGAGGAGGGGACGGCAGCCGGGACAGGACATGCCCCGCAAGAGGCCGTTCAGCGCTAAGCAGAAGAAGAAGCAGCTGCAGGACAAACGCGAGCGGAAGCGGCAGGGTGAGAGGGGGGATCGGGAGGGGGGCGGGGCACCTCTACCCCTCCAAGAAACATCTGGATCATCTTCCTAGCTCCCCTTCCTCCTTAGGAGACTATGCAGGACTGTCCTTGGCACCTGGATTATCCCCATCCCTTCCTCCCCCTCGGATATCCCATAACGTTTTGGAAAGGGGTTGCCCGTTTATCTGGTGGTCATCCATAGGCACCCACCGGGGCGCTCTTCTTGAAGCATTGGTTAGTGGGGGGCGGGGGCGGGGGAGAGAAGTGTGACCTTTCCATTTCCTCCTTTTGGGGTGATATGGAGAGAAATTCTTTGTAGGCAACAAAGCTTTCCCGAAAATGTTTAGAAAAGCACTTGATGTTCTCTCTTCTGTTTTGTCTTCTGGAAAATCTGAAGCTAAGGCTCATTTTCTAAGTGGCTCCAAAAAAGAAAGGTGGCCCAAATTTAACTAAGGGAAGCAGCAGTGTGTCCAGTGCAATTGCACATAAAACGTCAACTTTTTCTTGAAGCAGCTAACCCTTCTTGGTGACAAAATTAAGAGAATCCACCTCTTGAGCATTTTAGAAAAAGCAGCAATCCCCTGGCTTCTCCTTTCCTCTTTTAATCTCAGTCAAAAGAAATCCAGGCCATCTTCCTAAATTTTTGCAGAATGGCTTTTTTTTTTTTTTTGCCTTCTAAGCCATGCTTGAAAGATAACAGTTTCTTTGTAAAGCTAGATTTCTTTGCCCTAATATCTGCAATGCAGTGAGTATTATATCACTCTCTTTTTTCCCCACTTAAAACTGCTTGTTAGAACTACTATTTATCTCATTGTTAGGTTCAACCTCTTTCCCAAAACTGAGGGGAAGAAATATATTTCAGACATGGGAAACAGCACTTACCTCTAAAATATATATATGGGGGACCATACACATTCATTATATTCTACTTTTCCTGTTTAATTTTATTTTCTTCCTAGTTATATTTTTTTATTAAATATCTCCCAACCTCTCTCTATAAAGCTTTTAATTTTAGAAGAGAGGAGAATTAATATCAAAGAAAACGGGTATGGTGCAGTAATTAAAATGTACTAGAAATGTCCCTTTTGTGTCCAAATGTCAGTGGAGTCATAAACCCCCCTAAGTAACCTTGGGCCAAGCATTTGAAGTAGACATATTTCATAGAGTTTTTGTGCTTCTGACAGCACGGGTGATGAGAGAAGTACTCAAACGTACCTTGAAAATGGGGTGAGATAAAAATGTAATGAACAATATAGCAATCATAAGAATGGCAGTTGTACTGGATGGGTTGTCATAAATCCAGGATTTTTATGTGGGCAGCAAGCCTGAATCCTGCTGCACAATGTGTCTGTTGCATGGAATTTTGTTTAGGATTGCAGTTTCTAGATTTCATGTGACGCGTGTGTAAGCTGCAATTCCCTGCCAAGCTAAGTGGGATCTATCTCCCAAGTGGCAAGAAGGAAAGCAGATGGGGTTACAGAATTTAAGAGGTGTGTTGAGTCGTTCATGGCCTGTCGTGCATGACAAGTGTTCTGTGTTTAGTGTGGTGGGTGGCCAATCGCACAAGCATGTTCCATATTGTTCCTCATGATGCTTGATGGTGATGCATATGTGGGTCTAAGTTTTCATTCCTGAGTCAGATATTGCGGTAACTATTTTTTTTTCAGAGATAGGACTTTCTAACGACAGACATGTGTGGGGCATCAATAAAAAAAAAATCACTTAACTATTCATAACAATATAATACAATCATTTCTGATCTGAGTATATTTAATAATAGCAGGAGTGATCCAGGCTGCCTGGTAGATTTTGTTGACTTTAGCATCTTTGGAAGAGGGAGCAAAAGAGAAACTCTGGAGCCTCTTATGTAGTTGGATAAAGTAACCAAGGACATTTTACAAAGGAGACCAATGCCTTTGAAATGAGGAGAAAGAGTGGGGGAATGTAAATGGTTACTGGGCAGAACACTTTGAAAAAAGCTAAGCCTTCACCATCGGGAGTAGGATGACAAAAGCTTTTGGAGGGTTATGAATTGTGTGCTACAAGTACTGAAATAACCCTGCAGGGCATTAAATGGGCAGCTGGCTGGGAGCAAAACTTTTGTCTGGCAGCTTCCAAACACATAACAGAAACAGGGAAAGTAGGCGTGTGTCCTTTAACTGATGATCATAATAATCTCTTTTCTGTAGTACACTAGAGTCTAGCAAGTGCATCACATTCAATTCAGACGGTGCCAAGAACATGTTTTTGGGCAGCTTTTCGCAGCAGTGTCATTCCAGGGCAATTCAAAATAGATAAACTCTATAAAGTGACAATTCCGGTAATATAAAACCACAAATATTTTTCAAAGGAAAAACAGTCTGTGCCAGGGGTGTCAAACTGCCCGCCCGCGGGGCCGGATGCGTCGTGCCGAAACCACGCCCACCCCATTGCCGGCAATGGAAAAAAAGTTGCGATACATCGCGACACGTCACGTGACGTTGCGAGATTGACACACCCTGGTCTATGCAATATTTGCTTAGTTTCCAGCAAGGTTCAAGTGAAGGCTAGACCAGGGGTGGGCAACCTTGGCTCTTTTATGACTCATGGACTTCAACTCCCAGAATAGCTGACTCGGGAATTCTGGGAGTTGAAGTCCATGAGTCATAAAAGAGCTGAGGTTGCCTACCCCTGGGCTAGACAGTAGCCATCGAGAAGCCAGTCATTGCCAAAATAACATGATATCTTGGCTAAAAGGCATTTGAATACACGTAGATCTTCAGCCCTTTGAGAGAGCTGGAACTGTAGGCTGTTTGTAATTCATTCTAGTTTGAGAGCCACCCAGAGATGGCTACATCCCCAGTGCCTAACAGCTTTTTAGGTCACAGTAGCTAACAAGGGCATTGAAGCCAATCGGAGGAATTTGGAAGAGGTGTAAAGATGCAGGAGTATTTCCACAATTCAGAGCCACAACTAGTCAACAGATATATTTAGAAGGATTCAGAAGGACACATTGCTCAGCATGGTCTGATATAATGCCATCGCGATTAGGAGCTTTTGATAGTCCTGTATTACAGGGAATAGCGCCAGACTAGCTTAAGTCAAGCCCACAAAGTTAAGCAAGGTCAGGTGTAGCTTGCACAAGGAGGGGAGGCCACTAGGAAATCTCATAACTGAAAGCTAGACTGGGTAGTCACCCAAAAAACAAAACAAAAGAAAACAAGATAACCATTTCTAAATTATTACCCCCATCCCCAAATGATGGGTTAGTCCTTGAAATGTCTAAGACGAGGATTTTCAAAATTTTTCAGGCTGCAGAAGCAGTTAGATCACAAAAAAGAAAAAAGGAGGCAAAAAACTCTAATAATGATGAACTTTTCTTTTTTAACACTCTTAGAAGATCTGGGTTTAAAAAATCCTGCTCTAGGAGTTGAACACAACTTATAGGAGACTTTATTATCACATTTTCCTCATAAGAAGTATCCCTGTCATACACCTGAATTTATTATTTTACATGTCTTTGCTGAAAAAGAGTTTACATTTCTTTGATGAGTCGATCTGCATACATCAAGATTGTCAGAGTTTGCTTGATTTCTCAAAATGGGCATCCTGATTAAAGGAGAACATGGCAGTGCTTGAATTAAAAAAAACAACTCCAGTGATCTGAAAGAGCTGAGTTATTATTTAGAAGCAATCTTGGCTGACTGCTTTCTCTATAATTGTAGTTCCTGCAGCCAAGTTTTCCATTTGCAATCTAGGTGTTGAGAGTATTTCCATTTTCTATTAGTTTACTTCTTTTTCATGGTATCACAACTTACTTGCTCATCTGTATGAAAATTTATTACCATAAAAGATATATGTTTTTATGAACTGCAACTTTTCATCAGATGCATCTGTGCATCTGACAAAGTAAGTTCCAGTTCACAAGAGCTTATGGCTTTTAATAAAAAAATGTTATATGTTAGTTGGAAAAGGTGCTACTAGCTCCTCCTGATTTTTTGCTGTCGGAGACTTTCTCCTACTTTGCCCATCTATACACAAGGCATCAGATCAGTGCTGTAAAACTGCAGACAATCACTAGGGGCAGAAGAGATACAGAAAAATTTCAGCTCTTTGTTGCCATCTCCTCGCTATATGAAATTTTGCAAGCTAGATACTATAGTCTTTATCAATATGGAGTTTCTTGCTATCTATAGCTATCCGATTAATGCTTGAAGGCTCTTTTAATTAAACTTTTACCATCCTTTTTTTGTTGGTGCCTTCAAATTAGTCATGACTCTTGGCAACTGCCTTGACTAGTCCCTGCAGGTTTTTTGGGTGAGATTTTGGCAGTAGTTTGCCCTTGCATCCTTTCTAAGTCTAAGACACAGTGATTGGCTCAAGGTCACCCAGATGACTTCGTCCCTAAGGTGGGATTAGAACTCACACTCTCAGTTTCTAGCCTGGTGCCTTAACTACTACACCAAACTGGCTCTAGCCTTGCCTTGCAAATTAGCCAACAGGTAGTCCAGAAGAGAGTCGAATGTGATGGCTTACTATAGTTCTTCTCACCTATAAGTAAGACAAGTCTACCTAATGTTGTTTGTGATATGTGGATGTCATCTTCTATTATTCTCCTTCGAAAGGGCATATGGTATGCATAAGGGTAAAAACTGACCTGTTTGGACCATCTAGTTCCCCCCCCCCCACGTAGCAAAGTATCCATCAGTACTTTTTAAAGAATTTATAATTCTTTAAAAGAACCAAGAACCCCAAGAACCAAGAAAAACACGTAGAGTTGCTTTTGAGCTACTTCTCTTTATTGTTTTATTTATTTAATTAAATTATTATGCCGTCCCTCTTCCTATAAGGTGACTCATTACTTACCTACCCACAGAAATCTTGCTGAACTACAAGTATTCCTTGACTTACAACCATTTGTTTAGTGACCATTCCAAGTTACAAGGGCACTGAAAAAAGTGACTTATGACCACTTTTCACACAACCATTGCAGCATCCTCATGGACACAGGATCAAAATTCAGGTGCTTGGCAACTAGTTCCTATTTGTGATGGTCGCAGTGTTCCTGACAAGCAAACTTAATGGGGAAGCCAGATTCACTTAACAATCATGTTACTAACTTAAAAACTGAACAGTTGTGGCAAGAAAGATCGTAAAATGGGGCAAAACTCACTTAACAACTGTCTCGGTTGTGGCTGTAAGCTGAGCACTACCTGAACTTGGAACACGAAAGATGTACTCTGGGAGTTGCTGGGGAAGAGCTTTCTTACAACCAAACTATCTAAACTTTGCTGTCCCTTTGCCCTCTGGAATGCAATCGTTTCCTCCTGCGAATCCAGGCTTCATTCCACTACATTAATGGCCATAATGGCTTTTCATCTTTAGCTTCTTTCTAAGGAACTTGTCTTGTTCTAGATTTCCAACAAAGTTTGTTGTTGTTGTTAATTGCAAAGTCGTGTACGACCCATCGCGACCCCATGGACAACATTCCTCCAGGCCTTCTTGTCCTCTACCATCTTCTGAAGTCCATTTAAGCTCACGCCTACTGCTTCAGTGACTCCATCTGGCCACCTCATTCTCTGTCGTCCCCTTCTTCTATTGCCCTCAATCTTTCCCAGCATTAGGCCCTTCTCCAGAGAGTCCTTCCTTCTCGTTAGGTGGCCAAAGTACTTGAGATTCAACTTCAGGATCTGGCCTTCTAAATTAACAGCAACAACAAACTGGCTTCAACTTTGTTGGAAATCTTTTTCACATACTTTCTTTTTCCTCTTGATTTTGTTTTAGCTTTGTTATTTATAGCTTTCTTTTACTTTTATTCCACCATAGTAATTAGCATTTTTAAATGTGAACTGACTCTTTTTTTGAGGAAAATCAAGTTAAAACGCTTTTAAAATAAACACAGGAATCTTGTGGAACGAATGGCCTAACTTTAATTAGGCATATTTGTTTAAAGTTTCTCGAGATTCTTTATTGGTTTTGCGGAAGCAGAAGAACTTAGTAACTGGACATGTTACATTTAATTTAAATATTAAATATATACATATATATATAAAACAGTGTGTTGCACAGTACTGCTTTCAACTTTCTGAAAATCAAAACAAAGTTACAATGTCAGAAAAATAATAATTCTTTTGCTTGAAAGGTGCTGTGGAACAATTGATATCCGGATATACTAACAATAGCCGAGACATGTAAAGAACTGTAAAAGAATTGATTTCTCTCCCACTTTTTGCCTAAGAAGCAGGGCTGTGGAGTCGGTAGATAAATGTTCCGACTCCGACTCCTCAATTTTTTGTACTTCCGACTCCGACTCCCCGACTCCGACTCCTCTGTATTAATATGCGAATGTATTTTATACATTCCATGCACATGAAAAGCATGCTTCTTCACAGTCACTTAACGTGTTCGTTTTGCGGTTACGTGAGGCACTGCATGCCTTGGTCTTTATTCTTACAGTAGAGAAGTCATTAATTATAACTTTTTGTGAATTGGGACATTTAAACTTGCTTTTTTTTTTAATTCCAATCTAAATTTAGTAGGAGTCGGAGTCGGTGCATTGTTTGCCGACTCCGACTCCGACTCCAGGTACCCAAAATTTCCTCCGACTCCGACTCCACAGCCCTGCTAAGAAGTATTACGTATTGTAAGAAAATGACAATTTGAAGTTACTATGGACCCTCCTGGGGATACTGATGACCCGGATTTGAAGTTTTGACGGTCACCCACCCACCCCCATAGTCACACATGATGGCACTTTGGGCGCTTAACACTTGAAAGTGTGCCACATTCAGTGACTGTGTTTTGTGATAGTTTTTGCCAAATACCATTATTTACTTCTGGGGGTTTTTTCGGGGGCAAAATTGGTCCAAGCTACACCTCTTGGCCATGTAGACAAGAGGCACCAAAAATGGGCACAAATAGCAGATTAGACTAGGCCAGTAGTGGTGAACCTATGGCACGGGTGCCAGAGGCGGCACTCAGAGCCTTCTCTGTGGGCACACACGCCATCGCCCCAGCCCCGCCACCCCCCATGGCCCCCTCACCAGCAGCCCCCCCGGAGGAGAATTGCCCCGGGTGCAGCCTGCGCAGAGCAGTGCAGCCAAGGACATGACAGCTGGGCAGCAGAGACAAGACTCTGCCCTCGTGCCCCATTGCGTACAGATGATGCTGTGGGGCGCGGACAGAGGGTGTGACCGCCATGATGTTGCTGGGCCGCCTGGGCGATCTGCTGTGGTGGGCCGTGGAGGTAGTGGGTGGCCCTACGGGCAGGAGAGGCGGAGGCAGGGCAGGGGCGTGGCGGTTTTGGGGCACTCGGTCTCTAAAAGGTTCGCCATCACTGGACTAGGCTATGCAGCTTGCACAAAACCAGAGCTGACTAAGACTGGTTGATTTTGAAAATCTGAAGAGTACAAAATAGCCTGCCCCTGTTCTGTAGTTGACCATAATGTCAAATGCAGTCACTATTGAAAAAAACATGTGAGATAGGCTAACTTTCTTTGTTTTGGTTTCCCTTTGCTGTCTTTCCAGGCTTTCAGGATGGTGTGAGGTCAAGTTCAAACAGTCGGAGTGGCAGCCATGATCGACATGAGGAGCACACGGACACATCAGATAGCGAGTCTTTCTCTCTGCAGGTCCGCAAGCTCAACCAGCAGCCTCAGATCCGCAAGCCGGGTGAACGGGGCTATGATCCCAACAGGTAATTTATTTATTTATTTATTTATTTATTGCATTTATATCCCGCCCTTCTCCTTTCGGACTCAGGGCGGCTGACAAATTAGATAAAATACTAACATATATACATATTATGCTTAATTAAAAATTTAATTAAAACGAAATATTTGAATATGTCCAATTAAAAGTAATTAAAACCCCTATAAAATCCCCCTAGGCCAGTCCCGCTTGCTGGAACAACCACGTCTTGAGGGCGCGGCGGAAGGAAGGGAGATCAGGGATCACCCTGATCTCTGGGGGCAGTTCGTTCCAGAGGGTGGGAGCTCCCACAGAGAAGGCCCTCCCCCTTGGGGTCGCCAGCCGACACTGCCTGGCCGACGGCACCCTGAGGAGACCCACTCTGTGAGAG
>NW_015386372.1:49368-51620 GCF_001527695.2 Protobothrops mucrosquamatus | reverse complement strand
GGTTGTTCCACTGGTTAATTGTTCTAACTGTCAGGAAGTTTCTCTTTAGTTCTAGGTTGCTTCTCTCCTTGATTAGTTTCCATCCGTTGCTTCTTGTCCTGCCTTCAGGCGCTTTGGAGAATAGCTTGACTCCCTCTTCTTTGTGGCAGCCCCTGAGATATTGGAACACTGCTATCATGTCCCCCCTCGTCCTTCTCTTTGTTAAACTAGACATACCCAATTCCAGCAACTGTTCCTTATGTTTTAACCTCCAGTCCCCTAATCATCTTTGTAGCTCTTTATGCTCTTTGTTGCTCTTTATGCTACTTAAAATGGTATGTGTTTGTACTATTTAGAAACAAGTGTCTCCGGTTTGTGTCTAACCTTTAACTGGTGAAATGATAAGTTTCAAGAGGATAAATTCATAACAAGGCCAAACCTCTTATTGTTATCGATGTGTTATAGTCCAGTTCAAATGTGGTCCTTCCTTCAAGCATCAGAATGCCCAATATTATGTCCAAGGGATTGTGCAACTCCTTGTAATTATGAGCTAAGCAGTGTTATCTCGTTCTGAGTTATAATGGAAGTTCCCTCTAGGGCGCCCCCAGAATAACCCCTCCACTAGTCCCTCATTACTGTTTTCTCCACTGGTTAGATACCGGCTGCACTTCGAGCGGGAAAGCAGAGAGGAAGTGGAGCGGAGGAAAAAGATTGCCCGGGAGAAAATCTTGGAACCGGTGCCAGAAACCGAGACAGAAGTGGACATAGAAGATGTTTACAAGACCGGATCAGGTAGGTGAAGATGGTCAAGAAAAAAGCTTCTCGGTGGGTGAGTGAATCTGAAGGGCTTCTCTCGCCTTCCCCCCTGCCATTTTCCCGCTCTTAACAGACTTCCTTCCTGGGCCTCTGAAGGTCTTGCTTCAGGCAGGAGATCTATTTACGCTGAGGAGCTTTTAATTATCTGAAACGCACGAACGAGTCTGAAGATTCAGCACGAACATTCTGCTCCTCCGTCTGTTTCTAAACGCAGCATAAATCTCCTCCTGGGTTTTTCCGACAAATGGCCTGCTGGCGGAAAAAAAAATTGGAGTTCCAGTCCTAAGATAGCTGAAGGACATCAAGTTGGGGAGGGTTGGTTTGGATACAAGACACTGTTTTTGCCCAATTGTGCTGATTCAGCTGAATCTCAGAATCAGAATAGAGCTGGAAGGAACCTTAGAGGTCTTCTAGTCCAGCCCCCTCTCAAGCAGGAGACCCTATACTATTTCAGACAAGTGGCTGTCCAGTCTCTTCTTAAAAACCTACAGTGATGGAGCACCCACAACTTCTGAAGGCAAGCTGTTCCACTGATGAATTGTCCTCACTGTTAGGAAGTTTCTCTTTAATTCCAGGTTGCCTCTCTCCTTGATTAGTTTCCACCCGTTGCTTCTTGTCTTGCCTTGCCTTCTGGTGCTTTGGAAAATAAATTGACCCCCCTCCTCTTTGTGGCAACCTCTCAAATACTGGAATACTGCTATCATGTCCCCCCTAGTCCTTCTTTTCCCTAGACTGGCCAAACTCAAATCCTGCAACCATTCTTCATATGTTTTAGTCTCCAGCCCTTTAATCACCTTAATTGCTCTTCTCTGCACTTTTTCCAGAGCCTCAACATCTTTTTTGTAATGTGTTGACCAAAACTGGATGCCGTTTTCCAGGTGTGGATTTACTAAGGCTTTATAAATTGGTACTAATACTTCACGTGATTTTGATTCTGTGCCTCTGTTAATGCAGCCTAGCACTGTTTATACAATCAAAGATTGTATTAGCTTTTTTGGCTGCTGCTGCACACTGCTGGCTTGTTAAAGTCTTTATAATTTCACATTCTTCGTACAGGTAGTCCTTGACTTACAACCGCAACTGAGCCCCAAATTTTTGATGAGAAAAGTGAGAAAGTTGTTAAGTGAGTTTTGCCCCATTTTACAACCTTTCTTGCCAGAGCTGTTAAGCGAATCACTGCAATAGTTAAGTTGTAAAGTGAATCTGGCTTCCCCATTGACTTTGCTTGTCAGAAGGTTGCAAAAGTTGATCATATGATCCTGGGACACTGCAACCGTCATAAATAGCCAGTTGCCAAGCGTCCGAATTTTGATCAAGTGACCATGAGGATGCTGCAACGATCATAAGTGTGGAAAACGGTCATAAATCACTTTTTTCAGTGCCATTGTAACTTCAAACAGTCACTACACTAGGGGTAGGCAACCTTGGCTCTTTTATGACTCGTGGACTTCAACTCC
>NW_015386372.1:44968-46951 GCF_001527695.2 Protobothrops mucrosquamatus | reverse complement strand
CTATGGGCGGGGGGAAGTATTGGGATGGCAACGTAGAAATAAATACATAAGTATTTGCTCCTGTTAGTAAAATTAATTCACTTTTTTTTCCTATATCCAGGGTATATTTTTCAGTTTCTGTACCAGAAGCTATCGTATATTGTGCACCAGATAATGGGAAAATCTCATGGTCTTTGCATGATTATTACCCTTGGATATTTGGATATTTGCTAGTAAAATGCATACATTACAGGCCACACATGCCAAATATCTGGTATGCCTGTGCTGATTCTGCCCCTTAAAAAGATAACCTTGTACATCTTCACAAACCTGAGTGCCCTAGATTCAGTTCCCTTAATTTACAGTTGTCAAAGGCTGTCCATCAATCCTGATAGTCCATGCCTTTGGAGGAGGGACATCGGTTCGGGGATGTCTGTTCTTCTATTTTGTAGATGTTTCAAAAAACCCTGTACATTTTGAGGACTAGGATTGATTGGGCAATATTAATTATATGGCCCACAAGAAGAAAAATGGAAAGGGGCACAAAATCTGTGGGATCCTTGGTACTCTCTGAACTTAGTTGCTTTTTTGCAGATGTTTCCTTACCCGACTAGGTAATATCATCAGTGCTAGAAGTGGGGGCAGATTTGCAGGTTTGATTCCTGTTTTTATACTAGTGCAATGATGATCCAGTGCCCAAACTGCAACCCAAAACCCACTTATTTATCACCGGGTGCCGGGTGGGCGTGGCCGCGGTGGTCATGGCAGACTGGGTGGGCGGGGCCAGGGTGGCAGGGGCCAGTCCCTCACCATCTCCGGGGCATGGTACGTGTGCCCACAGAGAGGGGTCTGAATGCCGCCTCTGGCACACGTGCCATAGGTTCGCCACCCCTGTACTAGTGGCTGTCAGTGTCGATGGGGATGTTGTTGTTGGTCCCTTGATTTGGCTGTTGTTTACAGTTGGATTGTTTGCCTGAGTTGATAGTTCTTTAATTGGGGAACTTCTAGAACTGATGATGTTACCTAGTTGGGTAATGAAACGTCTTCCAAGAAAACAACCAAGCTCAGAGAGCACCAAGGACCCCACAGTTCAAACCTGAGTTACAAATATTCTCTTCTGTTAGTAACACAAAGTCTGATCAGGGGTGCTGTGACTGGCTCATTAGGGAAAGATAAATTCTACAGAAGACTTTTTTTTAAATGTTCTGATTTCTTTTCTAGACATGGAGGCAGCTATGGCGTGTATTGGAGATGTCAGACATTGTATTGCTTATTACAGACATTCGGCACCCGGTGAGAATCCTATTGATGACCGTTGCAGTTTTTTGCTCAGCAGGAGTTATAAGAGTGGCATGGAAGAATCAGATGTTGGCGTTCTATTTGCCTTTCTATTTACTTCTGTAGTTGTTAATTCACATGCTATTTATTCATCCAGGCTTTAAAGATCTGGAGATGTTTGATCATTCTTCCTGCCCCAATCGACAGAGTTCTTTCTCTTTTAAATGATGGAATGAAGAAGCCTTTATTGACAAAGAGACAGCAGACAGTATTAGGGACACCTAATAGCAGAAAACAGCCCTCTGACCTAACATTTATCTATATACTGCTAAAGCTCTCGTGTCCGTAACCTTTAACTGGGCAAAATGGTGCATCATAGAGCAAAACCTTTTCAACCAAGATATCTCAAATGGGCTGATTTACAGAACGCACCCAAAATCTGGGACCATAACTGGAAATGTAGCAAATTGTATAAATCATTTTATTTTTATTTTTATTTTTTTATTTTTTTTATATATATTTTTTTTTCAACCCACCCTTCCCCACCCCCCTCCCTTCCCCCCGACTTCCCAGAGCTACACACAGGGTTTACAATACAATAATTATATTCTATCTTAAATTATGTTACCCTAAAATTAACAATTCTATAACATCCTTTAGCTCCCTCCTAAACTAATATATCAATCATTATTACAAAATATTTAATTTTAATAAAATGAAATATAT
>NW_015386372.1:25878-42930 GCF_001527695.2 Protobothrops mucrosquamatus | reverse complement strand
AGTTGCCAACCTTGTCCTACGGGCAAAAGTAATTCTTTATATGAAACTTTGTCCAATTTAACTCCCCTAGATATCCCCTCTATCATCTGTCCTGGACTTGTCCAAATCGGAATCTTATAATTTAATCCATAATAATATTTCTTCCAGACTCGAAGTAAAGCACTTCTCAAAATATGAGCCTTAAAAATTCTGTCTACCTCACTGTTTCCAGGATGGCTTCGCAGGCCACATGAAACCACTTCGCGGGCCGCATCTGGCCCCCGGGCCTTGTGTTTGACATGTCTGTCCTAAGAGGTTACAAATATTCTGAATCGAGAAATGTACACAACCTCCCCTTGCGCTCCTTCTTCTCTAAGAATGCATCTGAAAATCAGGCAATACAAGTCAAGTGAGAGAAGGATGAGATGTGTCTTGATAGCAGTTCTGCAATTATTACAGTAATGACATTAAATTAGTTTTGGACCTTAACACAAGAAGGGTGATATAAGTGGTCCTTGACTTACAATGTACAATTTTGTGGTGGCCATCTATTTAATCATTTTATGACATTAAAAGTGATCATAAAGCATTTCATGATATCACACAAAGTGTCGTAAAGTATTTCCTGCAGTCAGCTCCTGATGTTTGGCTGTGCTATACAGTTCAACAAGAGCTACTTTCAAGGCAGGTACATCTCTGCCTTGAATACAAATCTCTGCCCTGAATTTTTAAGAACTTTCCTAATACTTTAGAAGTTCTGCCACTGTTGAAGGCGTTGAAGAATCTGGTAAGGAAGTATCTCTGAAAGGATGACCTGATAACCCAATGAGTTGTGGGTTGTCTTAATTGAAATTAAAACCAGAGAAGTTGACCTTTTCCCTTAAAAATGTTGCTGGATTGCAACATCAGTCAGACTCAAGAAGACAAATGGTTAATGATGAGAGCCATTAACCATTTGTCTTCTTGAGTCTATTGGTCTATTGGTTAAGGCACCAGGCTAGAAAGTGAGAGCCATGTGTTCAAGTCCCATCTTTGCCACGAAAGCCAACTGGTGATCTTGAGCCAATGACTCTCTTTCAGCCCAGCCCACCTCACAGGGTTGTTGTGGGGAAAATAGAAGAAGGAAGGTATGTGTCAACGCTGCTAACATCGGATGTTTTGCATTGACAACAGATGGAAATGTAACCATCTTTTTCCCTTTTGCTTTTATAGTTAGTTGATGCTGGGGGGGATGTGAATGAGACTCTAGCTAGACATAACAACAGTAAACTCAGTGTGAGAATCAAGGTTATTGAGCCCAGAGCTGATAAAGAATTGGCGGACTGGAGAAAGGAATTGTGCTTTGATACTATGTGCCCAGGGGAGGGGAATTCAGTTTTTGGCTTCGTTTATGTAGTGCCGATATTATGCTACTCGAATAAAAGATTCTTTAAGGTAAACAATGCCTTGAAGTTCTTTTGAAGAGTTTCATCTGTTGGAACTATGACAGTATGTTGGATATTTCACTGCCTTGAGTTATTTGTAAAAATAAAAAAAGGTAAAAGGAAATCACTGTTTCCAGGCACGGAAACTGTTTTAGAGAAGCGTAGATTTAAATTACTAACTACAGATACGAGCCACATTTGTGTTCATGTTAACATATGGGATTCTAATTTTCCACAATGCGTAAAACAGGCATGTCAAACTGCCGGCCCACGGTCCGGATGCGTCATGCCGAAACTGGCAATGGGGAAAAAGTCACAATATGTCGCGTGGCGTCATGTGATGTCACGAGTTTGACATGCCTGGCCTAGAAAATTGAAAACAGGATGATGTTTTATTTTTCTAAATTTCCCCATTCTATTTTTTTTTCTTTCTCAAACCTTTCTCGTTCAGGTCATCAACTTCTCTCCAGCTCTCTATGAGTTTGTCACCAAGCAGATGAAGAAAAACCTCATCTTAGTACTGAACAAGATTGATTTAGCCCCACCAGCCCTGGTGGTGGCCTGGAAGCATTATTTCAAGAGCCGGTGCCCTGAGATCCACGTGATCTGTTTCACTTCTTATCCACAGCAAGACCAAGATCCCAGTGCGGGTATTTTGTGAAATATATTCATAAACTTTCACGTCTGTCAATGGATGTTCATGTTTCAATGTAGTTCTGTGTTGGTTGAGCTGTCACAGGCTTAGCACGGCACCGTAGGCTATAAGAGAAATAGCAGAATTATCAGTTGGTTTGTTTTCTTTTTTTTCTTATAAGAAAAAGATTGTAGGCAAAGGTATGTAGAAAAAGTCCTCATCCCTTGGCCAAATTTGAGGTGCTTGTTAATTGGTCTCTAAAAACAATGAACTCTCTCAAGTTGAAGTGAAACATTCAGGATGCCTTCTTGGCAAAAATACACGTAGTCCTCAACTTATGACTTGATTGCTTAGAGACTGCTGTAAGTTACAACAGACTTCCCTAGAGCTACTTATGACCCAATTTCAAAGTTCCAACCGCTATTCCTCTCCTCCCCCACAGTCACATGATCGCATTTTGGTCACTTGGCAGTGGCTTGCATTTATGGCTGTTTGTAGCATTCCATGCTCGTGTTACTGCAATTTGGGACCTTTTTTTGGTCAGAAATTAGCATTTACTTCCTGTTTCTGGCAAAAAGCACCCATTAAGCACAGCGGGTTTGCTCAACTACCGTATTTGCTTAACTGCCTCAAAAAAAGGTCATAAAATTAAGACACAGTCACATGGTGATTCCCTTTACAATTGCTGCGACTTATGACCATAATTCCAGGCTCAATTATATTTATATGGAAGTGGTTTGCCTTCAACTTCCTCTGGAATATTTCTTTAACTACATTCTGAGACTTCTTAGGAGCCGTGGTGGTGCAGTGGTTAGAATGCAGCATTGCAGGCTGACTCCCTGCTCACTGCCAGGAGTTTGATCCTGACCGGCTCAAGGTTGACTCAGTCTCCCATCCTTCCGAGGTCAATAAAATGAGGACCCAGATTGTTGGGGGCAATATGCTGACTCTGTAAACCGCTCACAGAGGACTGTAAAGCACTGAAGCAATACATAAGTCTAAGTGCTACCGGTATTTCTCTTCTTAACCAACCAGTGTCAGGGAAGTGCTACTGTGTTTCCCCAAAAATAAGACCGGGTCTTTTTTTTTTTTGGCCTCCAAAAGAGACACCAGGTCTTATTTTCAGGGTAGGCCTTACCTCACCTCCGGCACTGACAGCCCCACCCAGCTGGTCCACTTCTTCTGGGGCCGAAGTTCTGCAGCTGCATTCAGGTCTGCATTTTGCAGTCAGGCCTTTCCAGAAGGCCTAAGCAGCCGAGTACTGAGCTATGTGTTCAATTCATAGCTTGGTGCTCGGCTGCTGAGGTCTTACAGAACCGAGCTACGGATTGAATCCATAGCTCGGTTCTTGGCTGCAAAGGCCTCCCGGAAAGCCCTGTGACTGAGAAATGGAGGCCTGGCTGCAGAAGAGGCCTCAGAAGAAGTGGGCTGGCAAGGAGAGGCCTGGCTGCAAGGTAAGTGGGTGCAGAGCGCGTGGGGCAGCTCCACCCCCCCCCCACTCTAGTTTGTTTTTTAGGTGTGTGCCTCGCCCCAAAACTAGGGCTTATTTTTGGGATAGGGCTTATATTAGGCTCACCCCCAAAAATCAAGCTAGCGCTTATTGTTGGTGTAGGCCTTACTTTCGGGGAAACACGGTACTTCTTGCCAATGTCAATAAGTTAACATTGATGTGGGGACAAGCAACAGGATTTATTGAGATATTTTGGACCTCTCTATGTTCTGGCCAGCATTGAAAATAACTGGGCAGTCAACAATGTAAACAATATCAAGATCATTCTTATCAGTAATAATTTATTACATTTATATGCTACCCAACTCCCAGGAACTCTTGAGTGGTTTGTGGCCTTGATTCCTCCCCCATTCACTACCTCACGTGTCATGGATATTATCCAACTTTTGGCTTCAAATCTTGACCTGGAATCTTCTGTCCTTTTTTCTTCCTTGCAGTGTTTAAAAAACGTCGGAAGCGTCGAAAGGGTTGGAGCACGGCTATGGGGCCCAATCAGCTACTGAGCTCCTGCGAGGCAATCACAGCTGGCAAAGGTGTGACTGCTCTTACATTTTGGCTGGATCTGTTTTGACATGGGATGTAATTGCTCCTAAAAATCAGAGACATTATGGTTTACTTTGGGGCTAGCAAGGAAAAGTACCAGAAGTTGAAGGTGCAAATAAGCTATTTTCTTTTCCTTAAAACCCAGCCACTTTAGTTCAGTTGATTAAAGAATAAGCTCTGGCTTAGCTTATATATTCAGAAGTGTTCTCCAGTCTGTCAGTAAATTTGGAGTAAAATGGTTTCCACAAGGTCACATAAACAAACAAACAAGCATGCATTCTAATTTTCTTCATTTAATTTGACACATACATTGGGCAACAAATTGCACATTTTAATTTTGTTTATTTTTTACCCCTTTATAAGTTTTATAAACAACTTGAGGCAGTGAACATACCTAATACGCCTTCCCCCTCCTATTTTCCCCACAACAACAGCTTTGTGAGGTGAGTTGGGCTGAGAGGGAGTGACTGGCCCAGCTGGCTTTCATGCCTAAGGTAGCACTAGAACTCACAGTCTCCTGGTTTCTAGGCCAGCACCTTAACTACTACACCAAACTGGCTCTCATTTATTTATTTCTAGATTTCTATCTCACCTTTTCACAGTATTTGCATAATTCAAGGCACTGCACATAGCAGGTCCCCCCTGTGAGGTGGTTTGGGGTGACAGACAAGGACAATGGCCAACTAGCTGGCTTCATGCCTAAGGCAGGCCTGGAACTCACTGTCTCCTGGTTTTTAATCCAGCACTTTCACCTCCAGTACACTTAAGTGGCTGGTCATTTTTGCTATTGTTGTAATTTCCCCTCTCTTTTTTGACAGTGGACTTGAGTAGCTGGAAGGAGAAGATTGAGCGGGATGCTGCTGGCGCTGGCCTGCCGCTGGATGACTCTGAGGAAGAGGAGGAAGATGACCGAAGTACGACCGTGCTGGTGGAGCATCAGACAGATGTAGCTATGGAGGGTGGTGGAATCTCCCAGGAACTCTACAAAGATGGAATCTTGACAGTCGGCTGCGTAGGTGAGTTAGCCTTCAAAGCTACTCAGCAGGACACTGTCCTGGAGAGAGCAGAGTATTTCCAGGACTACCTTCAAGGCTTGGTGAGATTACTACCCAGGTGCTGAAGAAGGACGTGGACTAAGTCAGGTTCAGACCTGCATATAAAACACAAAGCTAGCTGTGTATTACTGACAGGGCAATCCTGTACATATGTATTTGGAAGCAGAGGTAGTCCTCTGCTTAGGGCCAAAATGGAGCCCCAGAATTTCAGTTGTGTGTTGTTGTGGCTGTACGTTGAAGCACCATGTGACCGGGCTTGAATGTATGATTATTTTTATGATAGTCAGAAAGCAAGTTAGCATGGTTGCTAAGTGAATCGCATGGTGGTTAAGTGAGCCATCTGGTCATCAAACAAACCCAGCATATCCAGTGGGTGTTTTTATGTTTTCTTGCCAGAAAACATTGCAAGTCATGGTCATGTGGGTGCAGAACAGGGCAACTGGTTGTAAGTGCAAGTTGGTTGCCATGTACCCAGAACGTGATCACATGATGCGGGGTGGGAGTGGTTGTCATTACATCTTGAGGGTGGGTCATAAGTAGTTTTTTTATAAAGTATGCTGTAACTTCAAATGGCCATTGAACGGCCAGTTGTAAGTTGAGAACTACAGTCCCTCTAATGCAGGGGTCTTCAAACTTGGCCCTTTTCTGACTTGTGGACTTCAACTCCCAGAATTCTTCAGCTAGCGTGCCTGGCTGAGGAATTCTGGGTGTTGAAGTCCACAAGTCATAAAAGGGCCAAGTTTGAAGACCCCTGCTCTAATGCATACTGAATTCACAGGACTTATTTTAAAGTAAACAAATTTCGGATGGCAGCCTAAGGAACTGGCTAAAGTGTTGGGTTCCTCTTGGTGGGGTTTGGGTTCAGGTTCTCCCTTGTTCGTGGATCTCTTGGCTGAAAGTTGCAGCCAGCTTTTTCTCTTTGACCAAATTAATTTCATAGAATGATTGTGAGGATATCCACCCTAAGCCCCTCACAAGGAAAGGTGAGATCAAACAGGAGGCTAGCAAAACCTCAATTTAATGGGCTCCTATTTAGTTATGACGGACATAATTTCTGTCTAGACATTCCCCCACCTCTAGAATGCTGTAATAGTCATGTTCATTGCACTTAAAGTGGTCCAGACAAGATGCTCAGGAAATACACAAAAGAAAAATGCTAAATGTCTTATTTGCCCCATTTTGCATAATTTGCAGTATGATATCATGATGCAAATGACATTGATTTACGTCACGGCTTCCAGACGCAAATCAAGCAGAATGACACACATTACTATTTTGCATAATTTGTGTCATGACACCATTATGCAGATTGATTTGAATGTCATAGTCTCATATTTAATGGACGTTTGGGATGAATGGGCACTTCTTCCCCAGAACAGCCCATTAAATCCAACTTTTCTTTAATAACAACTAAAAATCTGGAATGCAGTACATCATTATAACTTGCTGATTAGAGGTGCTAAATATAGCCACTGTAGTTTCGCCTTGGTTCTTGGCTAAGGTTTTGAATGGATGAAAAGATAACTTGGCGATGGTTTAGTTCAGGAGTCTCCGAACTTGGCAACTTTAAGGCAAGGCTGGCTGAGGAATTCTGGGAGTTGAAGTCCACAAGTCTTAACATCGCCAAATTTGGAGACCCCTGGCTTAATTGGTATAGATGGAACGTGCCTCATGCAGACTGAAAAAAAGAGGGAAGCTGATTCCTGCTATATCAATTTGTTATAATAAATAAGCAAGGAAGTTGAGGTGGACTACCTGCCCCAATGTTTGGTTTCATGGAAAAACTGGAGGGTCCCCCAAGCAAACCTTTCATGGCAACAGCTTTGATTAATGGTGGAGATGATGAGAAGAGCCATTTTGATTTTGCCCTTCCCTTTCCACCTCCCTACAGGCTTTCCCAACGTGGGCAAGTCCTCCCTTATCAATGGACTGGTGGGCCGCAAAGTGGTGAGCGTCTCCCGCACTCCGGGTCATACCAAGTATTTCCAGACCTACTTCCTTACACCCACGGTCAAGTTGTGTGATTGTCCAGGGCTCATCTTCCCGTCTGTTGTTGACAGGAAACAGCAGGTAAGAGTTGGAAAAGGGAACAAATCGGTAAAGGTTTCCTGTCCAGCATGAATAGCCCTTGGGATGTAATCTTCTATATAAATAAAAATGTAAATGTTTGTTTGTTCAAAATCTTAAATCTCCGAAAGTTCTTCACCGATTGCTTTGAAATTTTGACACAACGTTGCATTCGAATACACGCGTGTTTTTATATACCTATATTATATAGATGTCACACCTGTGATAGGTAAAAACATGCTTTTTTTGAAAAACAGCGCAATCTGTTGGACGTAAAAGCAACACACACTTTTACCAGACTGAGCCACAGCAACGTGTGGCCGGGTACAGCTACTTGAATATAAATGTGAACTGTGTTGTCCAACTCCAGTGCTGTGGGAATACATGCTCAAAAGATTGTGACTAGCTGCATAAAGGACTGAACATAGAAAGTTTTCTTATACTGTAAATAGTTGGACTATTATTCTGTGTCTCTGCAGTAGGACTTCTCTAGTCTCCAGAAAAGAGTTTCTCCAACTTAACCTTGAACTGAATTTTCTTCCAACTCATGGTGCAAAATGCAAGATAGTGAGAATTTTAAATGATTTCTCTAGGGCTTATTCACATGCAGGTATTACGATCACTCAGCCTATTCTGGTAGGGAGTATTGTTAACACAGTATATCTCCGATCTGGCTGAGGTAACGTTAGATTTAATTCCAAAAAGATGCTTTGACATTTGCAGAGGTACAATCCTATCAGGTATCAGCAACTATGTAAAGTCACCATGTCTTTTCTTGGGCTTCCCTCTATCTTCAATACTTCAAAGGCACATTTGAGATAAAATAATTGCAGACGGTTGCTTTGCCGGTGTTTTTATGAGCTTTGAAGCATCTTTCTTCGAAGCATCTTTCCAGTTAGCCCTACTCTGCTAACTGGAAAATCTGTTTATTTCCTATATTAGTGTAGTGCTGTGATGAAAATTGCAGTTGAAGGCAATTATTATTATTATTTGTATCCTGCCTTTATTATTTTTACAAATAGCTTAAGGTGGTGAACATATCCAGTGCACCTTCTCCGATTTTCCCCACAACAATCCTGTGAGATGAATTAGGCTAAGAAAGAGAGTGACTCTTGCTTTTCTAACTCCTTGACTGAGAGCCAAGGAAAAATAAATGAGGGGACATTAAATCTGAAAAAGCCCACTTATATTGCTGATGCCTCTGGATCTGACTGATGAACATATATGTGTGAATCAACTGGAAAAAGCTTAAAAGACAGATGGAAGGTCTCAAGTACCAAGGCTTGAGCAACCATCAGCGTCCCTTTCAGCTCATGAAGGCTTATGTAAGGCTACTTCAGTATATTTCTATTGAGACAGACTAGGGGGTGTGCAGGGAAATTATAATAGAAAAACGTCATGTTCTGTGATGATTACAGAAGAACGTCTCTTCGCTTGTTAAAAATCAGTTCTCTGCCCACCAGGCTACACTGCCGGGGCAGGGAATGTTTCACGGCTGCAGAAGATGAGACAACCAGATGCCCTTTGATGAGAGTACCGCAAACCCAAATCTCCTGTATTGGAGCATCTGCTAAATTAAAACAATGAAAAATCAGACTGAAGGAGAGACTTTGTTTCTGAGCTTCTATTATGCAATTCAGGGGTGGTAGTTGGAAATAATACGAGATGACTCAATGTTGCTGAGAGATGAGTCTTGTGCTGCAGGAGATGATGTTTTGAGCTAGATTTGTGTCTTTTGTCAAAAAAAAAACCCCACCTCCCTCATTTCGTCCAGTTTTTTTAGCCTGCCAACACCTGCAGAGTAAATCCAATAGCAACCCCTGGCAAGCAACAAATCCTTTTTTTTTCATTTTTTGTTTAATTTTCAGATATTGGCTGGTATCTACCCTATTTCCCAGATCCAGGAGCCCTATACTTCTGTGGGGTACTTGGCTAGCTGGATTCCGGTGCAGGCCTTGCTCAAGCTGCGGCATCCGGATGCCGAACACGGCAAGGCTGAACCCCCTTGGTGTGCCTGGGATGTATGTGAAGGTAACGGTGCTGAAGAAACTTCTCCAGCTGAGTTGGATGTTCATTGTGGCTCTAACCCCCTACTACGTCCTCTTCTCTGTTTTTTCAGCCTGGGCTGAGAAACGAGGTTACAAGACAGCCAAAGGAGCCCGGAATGATGTTTACCGAGCAGCCAACAGTCTTCTACGCCTCGCAGTTGACGGGCGGCTCTGTGTCTGCATGCGGCCTCCAGGCTACACGTCACAGAAAGGTCTCTGACAAGAAGTCCCTGTAGCAGTTTCTCCACCACTTCCAAAGGGAAGTGGGGAATCTTGGGCAGTGGAACAGCTCGCCTTCAGAAATTGTGGGCACTCCATCACTGGAGGTTTTTCAGAAGAGAGTGGACAGTCACTTATTTGAGATGGTATAGGTCAGGGGCAGGCAACCTTGGCTCTTTTATGACTCGTGGACTTCAACTCCCAGAATTCCTGAGCCAGCCATGCTGAGGGGAAAGGGAGAGGTTTCCAAGCTGAGCCATGCTTGCTCAGGAATTCTGGGAGTTGAAGTTCACGAGTCATAAAAGAGCCAAGGTTGCCTACCCCTGGTATAGGTTCTCCTGCTTGAACAGGGGGCTGGACTAGAAGACCTCCAAGGTCTCTTCCAGCTCTATTCTATTCAATCTCTAGCCTGCTCTTCAGATAGGTGGGACTTCTGTGATTCTCAATGAATCCAGCATGTCTGGCAGGTTTCCAGGCTGGAGAAAAGTGGTCAAGGGAAATAGGCAGGCGTTATGAAGGACTCACACCTAGCTGACCTGGAATCACACATAATTGCTGGAAAGGATAAATTCCCACTTGCTTTTCTCAATACCGGTAGTAGCCACAATTGAACCCAGAATAACCATTGCTAAGCAAGGTAATTGTTGAGTGAATTTTGCTCCATTTTTTTTTTGCCTTTTTTTTGCCACAGTTGTTAAGTGAATCATGAGGCTCTTAAACAAATCTGGCTTCCCGCATTGACTTTGCTTGTTGAAAGCCGGCGGGGAAGGTTGCAAAAGGTGATCACGTGACCCTGGGAAAATGCAATCGTCATAAATACATGCCAGTTGCCAAGCGCCTGAATTTGGATCACGTGACCACAGGGTCGCTGCAATAGTCGTAACTCTGAAAAATGGTCATAAGCCATATTTTTTTCAGTGCCGTGGTCACATTTCAATAGTCATGAAACGAAAATGGTTGTAAAGGTGAAGGTCCGTTCTCCGAGCTTGTGGGTTGGTTTCCGAACGTCTCGTTACCGGGCTAGGTAAACATCTTCAGCGGAGTTTAAGGGATGTCAGTGTCAAGTGTTCTTCTGTTTGTAAGGACTTCAGGGGAGGGTGTGTCAAGTGAGGGTCTTGTGATGGGTCCGGTGTGAGTCATCAGTGAGAGGCTTGTGATGGGTCAGTTACATCAGGTCAGGGTCGTTGGGAGGTGAACCGTGGGCAGGGGGGGGCTTGTGTGAGTTGGTGGAGGGTCGGTGCTGTCTCCGGTTGGCTGTGTAATTGATTTGGATCCTGAGGGGTTCGTAGGCTGCTTGTCGGTCGATGCATCTGTTGATGGCATTGCTTGTGGAGCGCCAGGCTTCGATGGACTCACGAGCGTGGCGGGTGGTAGCTTGGCCGATGAGTTTATTGTTGCCCCAATCGAACTGGTGATGTTTGGTGTCGGTCCTACACCCAAGCTACACATATTCACCATGAAAAGTTGTAAGTTGAGGACTACCTGTACTGGTACCGAGTCCTATTTCATGTCCATTAAAGATATGAGCAGCATGATGCTTAGCTGCCAAGCATGAAGGAGATCTTCATGGAATTCCTCCATCTATGTTTTCTGAATGTTGATCCTTATGTGCGGGTGGCCACGATTTGAGCCATGCTAGCGAACTCTCAGAAATGAATATTGAGAGCGAACATAAAGTGGAATTTATGTTTTGAGAGTCCGGCATCCTGTCCTGTCCTGTTTTATTTGTATTATGCTATTATATTTGCATTTACAAGGTAAACGCAAGGTAATCCTCCACTTATGACGAAAATTGAGCCCAAAACGTATGTTGCTTAGTGAGACAGTTGTTAAAGTGAATTTTACCCCATTTTACAACCTTTTTTGCCACAGTTGTTAAGTGAATCCTTGCAGCTGTTACGTTACTAACACAGTTCTGAAGTGAATCTAACTTCCCCATTGACGTTGCTTGTCAAAAGGTCGCAAAAGGTGATCACATCACCCCGGTACACTGCAACCCGTCATAAATATGAGTCAGTTGCCAAGCATCTGAATTTTGATCACGTGACCGCAGGGATGCGGCAACAGTTGTAAGTGTGAAAAATGGTCGCAGGTCCCTTTTTTCAATAATGTCGCAACTTTGAACGGTCACTAAATGAACTGTTGCATGTCGAGGACTGCCTGTATTATTTCATGTGCACTCCAACGTCTGGACTGTGCCAGCGTTGAAGTTGGCACACAGCAATCGAAAGGGAACTAAGAGTATAACTAAGTGCAATGAAAGCCAAAATTAGAATCAGCTTTCGAAATAATGAACAATTAAATGCTTGGCAAAAGATGTTGTTTTGACATCTTCCTACCTGCCGAGGAATATTAGAAGCATATTATGCACAGTGATTTATGCCGAGTATTAGCATAAATATTGTAACTACGGCTCGGTGTTTTTCTGCAGCTGAAAAAGTCTCTTTTACAGAATCTTTTCTGCAAAGAGTCCAGAAGATGGCAGAGTCTTCTGAACTCTTCACAAAAGTGATCAGGCTTTGCTAGAAATAGTGGCCGAGGCCAGAAGACGGCCTAAGACTGTCCCCGGCGATGGGCGCTTTGTTTCTCACGCCTCCATTTTGTTCTCTCTGCAGCCATGTGGGAGCATCACCCCGAGACGGTTGAGATAGCAGCTTTGCAGGAGGCTCACCGCCGAGACGGGAAAGACGGCTCTGCCGAGGAAAACGAAGGGGAGGAAGAAGAGGAGGACGAAATCTCCAGCTCGGGAGAGGAAGAGGACGAAGAGAAAGACCGGGATGCCGATGAAGAAGGCGAGGAGGAAGAGGAGCCCCTCTCGGCCCCCAAGAGTGGGCCCAGCCAGCCGGCCCCTCCCAGGAAGGGAAAGTTACTGACCCAGAACTTGTTTGCTTTGCTTGGGGAGGATGAATGTCAGTAGCTTCCCCTTTTGGACTAAGGGACGGGCGATAGATTTGCCCAGCCCAACCCAGCTGCCCTCCCCGCTGTGCATTCCCCAGCTCCGGAGCTGCCGCGGTGTACCAATAAAGGTGATGTTTATTTCCTGGCCCACCTTTGTGGCTGTGGAGAGGTGAAAGGTCAGTGATTAGGAACACAGGAGGATCTGTGGTCTGCTTGCTCTGAACTCTTGTAGTAGTTGCTGGCTGGGAGATGCTGTGGTCTGCATGCAGAATTGTGAACTGTTGCCCATCACTTGGGTAGGTTAGCCACTAGAACAGAACAGAATCACAGAGTTGGAAGGGACCTCGGAGATCTTCTAATCCAGGGCTTTTCAACTTTTTCACCCATTGTACCACTTTTAGAATATGGCAATATCCGAGTACCACCGGTCGCCTAGCAAGGTGTCAAAAACTTGATGACCCCCCCCAAAAAAGAAAAAAAAAAGTGATGAAGTACAGGTAGTCCTTGACTTACAACAGTTCGCTTAGTGACTATTCGAAGTTACAATGGCACTGAAAAAAGTGCCCCCCAAGCCACAGCCGAGCAAGACACCTGCCTGCCCACCCAGTGGCGCTCTTCCTCCTGTCCAAGGTTTTCATTGTTGTGAGCATTTCTGTTGAGGATTGGCAGCGGGGGTGGGGTGGGGGGTGTTTGGTTTTTATTCTCCCCGTCTGCTGGGTGGTTACAGCAGGTTTTGGTCGCTTCACATGACCCTGGGACACTGTGACCGTCATAAATATGAATCAGTTGCCAAGCATCTGAATGTAAATGACAAGACCCTGGAGATGCTGCAACATTCCAGCTGATCGGCGCTTCTGGGCTCAGCAGAAGCGCCAGGATCAGTGCTGCTTTCCAGCTGATTGGTGCTTCTTCAGGGCTCAGCAGAAGCACCAGGATCAGCACAGAGCTCCAGCTGGAGCCTGGCACTGATCCTGGCGCTTCCGCTGAGCCCTGACAGCCCTGCAGCTCCAGCCATCTCTCGCTCAGGCTTGTGCGGTCCTGCCACCGGTTCAGCTCATTCCCCTCCCCTGCTATCACTTTTCTAGGATGGTCGCATACCACCTGCCAGGTGCCAATGTACCACAGGTGGTACCCATATCACTGGTTGAAAAGCCCTGTTCTAGTCCAACCCCCTGCTTAGGCAGGAAACCCTGTACCCATTTCAGACAAATGGTTGTCCAATCTCTGTTGGAGATGGCAGAGTCGTTCTCAGAAATGTACCTCCTTTTGTAATCCAGCCAGGATCATCTGCACATTCAACAAAATTAACCCCAAGCCCAAGGAAACAGCAGGCTTTGCAAAAGTAGAGCCGTCTTTAGGCAAAAAAAAAATGTGTTGGAGAGGAGGATTTTTTTATAATTCATACCGCCCAAAACACCCCAGTAAAAAGGGAGCCTGCTCTGGGTAGGGAATACAGGTAGTCCTTGATTTATGACCACAATTGGGCCCAAAGTTTCTGTGGTTAACCAAGACAGTTGTTAGTGAGCTTTGTCCCATTTTACGACCTTTCTTGCCTGAGTTGTTAAGTGAAGTAATAGTTGTTACGCTAGTAATATGGCGGTTAGGTGACTCTGGCTTTCCCATTGACTTTGCTTGTCAAGATCGCAAAAGGTGATCACGTGACCCCGGGACATGGCAACCGTCATAAATATGAGTTGGTTGTCAAGTGACTGAATTTTGATCATGTGACCATGGGGATGCTGCAATGGTCGTGTGAAAAACAAGTCACTTAAGTGCCAGTGTAAGTTCAAATGGTCACTAAAGGAACTGTTGTAAGTTGAGGACTACCTGTACTAGCTACTCCAGGTGGGGCAGGAAAGAGAAGTGGGATGGGGTGGAATGGAATGGAACAGGGCATGATAATTTGGCATTCAGACTGAAATGTTCATCCTTCCTTGTAAGAGTCCTGCTGCAGATTTCACTTACATTGGTTTCCATGGTAGTTACTGTATTTAATATGATGTGAACATGGTTCAATTCATGGAAAAGAGATTTTTCTGTGGTGGCTACTGCCATATAATCTGACTTTATCTCTCAAATTTCCATCGCAAATGATGAGAGATATCATTTGATTGCCACATGAGGCTAAATGAATGAATGTATACTTTAGTGTAGCAGCTCCCAATCTTTTGGGCACCAGGAACAGGCTCTGTGGAGAGGGGTTTTTCCGTGGACTGGAGGGTGTGTGGTTTCGAATGCTGATTGCATCCCGCAGACAGAGCTTTGTTTGTTTGCATGCCCTGGTTTCTGGCATGCCACGGCCTGGTCCCGGTCCACGGAGCAGGGGTTGAGGACCCCTGCTTTAGTGTGATTTTAGACCAAAATTCAAACTAAAAATCAAGATAAAACCAGATTAATGGGGCAAAAGACAATATGTTCATTCTGTGCTCTTAAAAAATTCCATTTGTGTGAATCAGTTGTTAGCAGTTCTGAGGGAGTTACAGGAATGTTAAATGGATGTAAGTTCTCTTATCACCCCAAGATAAAACAAAACAAAAGTGACAACAGATCACTATCTTTCTTATAACGGCTGCTAACCATTCTCAGATGAAATGCTTGTGTAACCAAGTGAATTTCCCAAGGTTGCATTTTCTCATTTGAACTCTCTTGACAACGATTGTCAGGTAAATAATGCATTAGTCATTATCTTTTGTCTTCTGGCTTGCCTGGATATAGGACAACGGTCTTCTAAAGACAGCACTGGCTTAATTTCTGTCAAAACTTCAGGGTTATCCCTTTTCAAAATCAATACATTGTTATCTCTGATCTGCGCCAATTGTTAAGTGCAGTAATGGCGGACCTATGGCACCGTTGCCATGACATTTTGGGTGACACAACTGTTCAACAACACCCAATGACATCTATTCTCAAAAGCATGCTCTATTCTCACGTGATTTTGGGAGGCTGCAGAGGCCATGTGGGAATGGGGTGTGCTCTTATGTGGCCACTAGACACTCTGGAATTCACTCAAGAGAGGGTTATGCTCTCGTGCAGCCTCCGGAGCCTCAAAAAAAATCACACAAGAACATGGTGCGTTTTCATGCAGTTTTCAGAGGCTGCAGAAGAGCATACTCCAAAGCTGCTTCAAGGACGAAGGTCTTGTGCAACCCGGAGTAGCCTCAGGTAGGTCAAAAGGGGCTTGTCAACGGAAAGGGAACAATGCCTGGAGGTAAGGCATGCGGCAGTTCCTGTGGAGTGCTGGACCATGTGCTGTTCCCCAAGGCCAGGGGTAGGCAACCTTGGCTCTTTTATGACTCGTGGACTTCAACTCCCAGAATTCCTGAGCCAGCCATGCTGAGGGGAAAGGGAGAGGTTTCCAAGCTGAGCCATGCTGGCTCAGGAATTCTGGGAATTGAAGTCCATGAGTCATAAAAGAGCCACGGTTGCCTACCCCTGCCCAAGGCCCTTGGGGAACGGTGCAAGAACGGTCTTTTTGAGTGTTAGAGATGACGCTAGAGTGGAAGTTGAGGCCCAGGTCTCTATCTCCGGTCCAACCTCAATACAGCCACTGATTGTCCCTCTTCATAGAGGCCTAAATGAGAGGCGGGGAGAGAGAGAATAGGATTTTTGATGTGTGTGTGTGTGGTGACATGGCAGCAGAGTCAGACATTTTCTGAATTTTAGGCATGTGGAGCCCAAAGGTTTTGCCATTATTGGTCTAATATAGCAGAGTTCCCCAACTTTTCCGGGTTGGCGGCCCGAAGTGGGGGAGGGGGGAAAGAGGAGATGATTTTGTGGGAAGGGCAGGGGCTTGTGTGTGCACATGAGCACCCGCAATGGTCGCAGCAACGCGTGACTGGGGCCTCAAACACCTGTAACAAGGCTCACGCGAGTGGGGCCGCGAACGCCCGATGCTTGCAGCGTTGCTTACGCGAGTGGGGCCGTGTGCGTGCCCATAGGCCCGCGGACCGGCCGGCCACTCGCGCTCCCTGGTGGCAGTTAGACCACGGCCCAGTAGTGGGCCATGGCCCACAGGTTGGGGACCCCTGTAATATGGAACAGATTCCTGTTCTGTTCATATTTGAGCAGTTTTCCCCCAGGCTCTTCCAATGCGTTGGGCTTCTCTCGTCCCTACAGGCAATCTCGGTGTAGCCCAACTCACCTGGAGTGCCGCAGATTAGGAAAGGCTCCCTTAGTGGCTGTGAGAGCTGGCACTTGTCCATCGCCAACACAAGTGGGGCCAACTCTTTGACGTATCTAAAGACTGAAATGAAAGTTAACAGCCGATGGGACTCTGGGATTGGGGCTCTGTACATACATACTCATACTGTTGCAAGAGCAAGGAAGGAAAAGGAGAGGCGCCCTTGGCTTGGAGTATTTTGAATGAAGAAGCCCTCATTTCCACACATTGGTGTTTCCAAAGAAACCGTTTTACAGCTGAGGATTAACCGATCCTTTACTTGCTGTTGGTTGTCTGTAACCTTTCAGTACATAACGCAGAATGTGGTTTGTGTTGGGAGTGTTTTTAGCTGGATGTTCACATGCAATAGAGCAGGGGTGTCAAACAAGACAGACACAGACTTCAACGTATAGTTAGAACTGCAGAAAAAACAATTGCTACCAGCCTGCCTTCCATTGAGGACCTGTATACTGCATGAGCCAAAAAGAGGGCTGTGAAAATATCTACAGAGCCCTC
>NW_015386372.1:20467-25282 GCF_001527695.2 Protobothrops mucrosquamatus | reverse complement strand
GACACAGACTTCAACGTATAGTTAGAACTGCAGAAAAAACAATTGCTACCAGCCTGCCTTCCATTGAGGACCTGTATACTGCATGAGCCAAAAAGAGGGCTGTGAAAATATCTACAGAGCCCTCGCATCCTGGACATAAACTGTTTCAACTTCTACCCTCAAAACAACGCTATAGGGCAGGAGTGTCAAACTGCCGGCCTGCGGGCCGGATGTGTCATGTTAAAACCGCACCCACCCCCACCCCATTGCCAGCAATGGGAAAAAAGTCGCGATACGTCGCGACACGGGATGTGACGTTGAGAGTTTGACACCCGTGCTATAGGGCATTGCACACCGGAACAACCAGACACCAGGACAGTTCCCCCCCCCATGCCATCAGTCTGCTAAGCAAATAATTCCCACAACACTACCGCTGCAATAGAGATAGTCCTTAACAGTTCATTTAGTGACTGTTTGAAGTTACGACACACTGAAAAAAATGACTTATGACCTTTTTTCACATTTATGACCGTTGCAGCATCCCCATAGTCACATGGTCAAAATTCAGAAACTTGGCAACTGACTCACATTTATGACAATTGCAATGTCCTGGGGTCGCGTGACCCTTTCTGTGACCGTCTGACAAAGTTAGTGGGTAAGACAGATTCACTTAACCGTATTACTAACAACTGCAGTGATTTGCTTAACAACTGTGGCAAAAAGTTTGTAAAATGGGGCAAAACTCACTTAGCAAAACAGTCTTGCTTAGCAATGGAAATTTTGGGCTCAATTGTGGTCATAAGTTGAAGACTACCCTTAATGCAAGGACAACATTTGACGATACAAAATTAGCCTCAAAATATTTCTGTGATATAACAGGAACGAAGAAAAGATGTTTTCTTTGGTAATAAAAAGGGCAGGATTTAAGTTGCCTGCTTCCAGTGTCACTGAGCCTGTCTCCCCTCTGATGGGACGATGATGCATTGTGCAAGAAAACTAAGGAGATTTTTCTCTTCCTCCAAATAGGAACCTTGTTGTGGACTCATCTTTCACAAAGGGGTCCTGACGTCTAAGGATTTTACGAGCTGGAAGGGCTTTTACGCAGGTGGAAGCGTGTGCCTATTATTAAACGCTCTGCTGAGCATCCAACCCATAGGGCACCACTGAAGTTGGAGGAGAAAAGAAGAAAGGATTTTTTTTACCAAACATGTTAAGACACAGTAGAACACAGGCAAACAAGCAAGTTTTCTCTTTTTTAAAAAATAGATTACATTTATTTTGCACTGAAATCCAAGATATATTTTTTTTAAAAAAAGCTTCATTAGTATTAAGATACAGAATTAAAATATATATTTACAAAGGCAGGGCAATGTTTTGAAAGCAATACTGGTGGTATTCCAGGTCACTAAAACAAGGCAGCAGAAACACCTAAGGCAGCAATTGCCTGGACCAGGGGTCTTCAAACTTGGCCTTTTTGTGACTTGTGGACTTCAACTCCCAGAATTCCTCAGCCAGGCACGTTGGCTGAGGAATTCTGGGAGTTGAAATCCACAAGTCATAAAAGGGCCAAGTTTGAAGACCCCTGGCCTAGACATTTTAACTTTCTTCCTTCTGCTATAGGTAAAAGATTCCAGTACCTTTAACAAAAGTAAGCATTTCAACAAAATAGACATTTTGACACAGGGAGGAATCAGATATTTTACTCCTAGAGTGGTGGAACATGTTTATTTTATTTGTTTATTCATCACATCTGTGCAGTTCCCAATAAAAAAATATATGTTCCATTGTAATGTTCCGTACAGGAAGTTGAAGGATTTTTCTGCTAAGCAGTTAAAGTGCAGGACTTCCATTGCCCACAACTTTCCCAAATTGGTGCCCACAGTAGCCTCCTATGGGGTAGAGTTCAAAATTTACACACAGGCATCACAATAAAAGTCCTTTCCTTTTATACATCTACAATAGGGGTGGGCCACTTACTTATTGATGCTGCTCCCCTCCCTATTGATGCTGCTGGATGGCCCCCAGATGTGACTCTATGACATGATGAGGGAGGAGGGAAGCCATAAGCCAATGGCCTATAACTGTATTTCTCAACCGTGGCAACTTGATGTCTGGATTTCAACTCCCAGAATTCCCCAGCCAGCATGCTAGGGAATAACAAGGATAACTGTATCTGAAATCTCCCAACATGGGCAATATTTCCACTAATCAAAAGAATCTTTTAAAAGAAGCATACTGGTGAAAAACTTTGGAAATTCCTTAGGGAAATCTAATACTAAGATTAGCATTTGGACTGAAAGCTTTTTGATTTCTGCTTTTTCTTGTATGATCCAAAGAAGTTTTTACCTCAGAAACAAGGCACCTTTACAACAGTAATTAAGCGGTTTAAACCATCACACACATATATTCATAAATGTGCTTTCTTACTATCATATTGAAGAAATGCATCTATAATCCCCTTATACCATATTCCTCCAAATAAGTGCACTTGGCTGCTAATATTTTTTTAAAAAAATAAGTATTTACATGTTGACAGAGGTTAGAATACTATAATTAAAAATTGTGGCAAGAGGTCAGTAAAAGCTCATTTGAAATAAATAAAATATGCTATTAATTTTAAAAGGAGGAACATTTTGCACATTCTCTTGGTCAAACCAGACCATTAAAGAGCTAAAAGGCAGTCACTTCCCCCATTTTGTTTTTTACTCAGAATATAGCTGTATTCTAGAGATGCTTCTTTTCTAGAACTAGACACATTTGTTTAATCAACTGCTTGCCTGCCACACAACCATCAAATCCAGAGGCTGCCATGAAAATGGCCAATTATAGCTAGACTTCAATCATTATTAAGGATTCTCATTAGAGTAAGTGAGAAAAGTTCATGATCGAAAAGTACCTCCTCAATATTCTAGGGTGAGATCAACCCAGGCATCAGTCATTCCAACTTCCTCCAATAAAATCCTAAACAGCACCTCCATGCTAGTAGAACTTACTAAAATTCCCAACATCTTCATCTACCACTGCCGTTGAAGACAATGAACTTCCAGTCCATAACAATGGAGAACACGAGCTTAGAAAAAAATTCTTTTAGGGGGTTAGAAGAAACTGGGCCTAGTAGATACCAAATTTTTGGGAGGTAGCCCTTCAAGTCCTTTATGTGTAAAAACACAATCAAGATAAGATACGGTGTATTATTCAGTGCTTTGCAAGCAGGGATCTGGCCGTCAGACCCCCCCACAAGTCAGACGCCCCCTCTGCATCCAAAATCGATAACCTCTCTCACTCCTACTCAGTTGCCCTTGTAGTCTGAGGGGCCGTTCTTTGCCAATAAGTCCCCATAAGCTGCCTCTTCCCGGGAGAAGATTTGGAACTTCTTCTCCAGCTGGGCACGGAGGTAGAGATAATCCTGTTCATCCAGGCTGTGAGCACAGGTAAGATAGACGGTGAAGAAGAAGGCCAGAAGCAGGCGGTCAAGAGAGAGGCAGGGAACAGCCCAGAGGATAAGGAGAAACTCCACGTACAATGGGTGGCGAAGGTGGGAGTAGAGACGGAGGGCCCGTGAAGACTTCACAGCCAAAGGGTCTCCTATGCCCAAGCAGTAGTAATAAACCTGGGGATGAAATGAAAGCAACATCTGTTTACTGGATAGAGGCCCTCCCAGATTTTATATACAGCCAAGGCACCCTTGGGCTCTCTGCAGATTCTACAGAGGAACACGTGGCTTCCCATTTGTAACGCAATGCTGAACACAGGTAGTCCTCAACTTATGACCCCAATCGAGCCCAAAATTTATGTGGCTTAGCGAGACAGTGGTTAAGTGAGTTTTCTCCCATTTAACGACCTTTCTTGCCTCGGTTGTTAAGTGAATCACTGCAATTGTTCAGCAACATGGTTGTTAAGTAAATCTGGCTTCCTCATTGACTCTGCTTGTCAGAAGGTCGCAAAAGGGGATGATCACATGACCCCCCCGGGACACACTGCAACCGTCATAAAATATGAGTGAGTTGCCAAGCGTCTGAAGGGAGATGCTGCAAGGGTCATAAGTGTGAAAAAATGTAATAAGTCCACTATCTCAGGGGCTGCCACAAAGAAGAGGGAGTCAAGCTATTCTCCAAAACGCCTGAAGCCAGGACAAGAAGCAACGGATGGAAACTAATCAGGGAGAGAAGCAGCCTAGAACTAAGGAGAAACTTCCTGACAGAACAATTAACCAGTGGAACAACCTGGCTCCAGAAGTGGTGAATGCTCCAACATTGGAAGTTTTTAAGAAGAGACCGGACAGCCATTTGTCTGAAATGGTATAGGGCAGGGGTAGGCAACCTTGGCTCTTTTATGACTCGTGGACTTCAACTCCCAGAATTCCTGAGCCAGCCATGCTGAGGGGAAAGGGAGAGGTTTCCAAGCTGAGCCATGTTGGCTCAGGAATTCTAGGAGTTGAAGTCCACGAGTCATAAAAGAGCCAAGGTTGCCTACCCCTGGTATAGGGTTTCCTGCCTGAGCAGGGGGTTGGACTAGATGACCTCCAAGGTCCCTTCCAACTTTATTATTACTTGTTTCAGTGCTGTCGTAACTTCAATCAGTCATTAAATGAACTGTCGTAAGTTGAGGACTACTTCTACTATTCCCCCCCCCCCCCGGTTTTAGGGCAGGTTCATAGTTGAGCCCCTTCCCTTCCTGTCCTGCAGGATGTATTGTTTGCAGGGAAGGTCCTTGGTGCTCTCTGAGCCTTTTTTTTTTTTTGGCATGTGTTTCATTAGCTAGTTAGGTAACATCTTCAGTGCTAGAAGGAAGCGGGCTCTGCTCTGTTTATACAGGGTGGCTTGCCCTAGCAGTATT
>NW_015386372.1:15698-19133 GCF_001527695.2 Protobothrops mucrosquamatus | reverse complement strand
TTTGGGTGTGGGGGGAGCAGAGGGAAAGCGTTCTCTTCTCACGGAGGAAATTGGCCTCAGTGGCTCGCCGTACGCGAAGCCTTAAGCAGCGTGAGAGTTGGAAGAGCGAGGGGTTCGCCTTTCCATCCCTGCTGCGGGGCTTGCAGCTTTGTGGGTTGGTACTAACTTTCATGCTCGCGGGATTCGAAATGCCACAATCAAGCGCGCCCCCCCAGATGTTGCGCCCGGTGCGGCCGGCCCCCCCTGCACCCCCCACGCTATGCCACTGTCTGGAGTAACTGCTTCTAAATTTCATTAAATAAATAAAGTGATGCTTGAAAGAACAATTGACTCCCCCCGGAGGATAAAAGGGGGCTCATCAGAGACTGGGCTCACCATGGTTTTATTTCTCAAACTGCGCTTTTCCTTGCTCACCAAAGGGAGACACGTGAAGGGGAAAATAAAGCACAAGTACCTGTTTGACTCCCATCAGTTCTGCATAGTCAAAGATGAGGATGATGCTAAAGATGATTAGCCAGGAGATGAAATGGAGGATAAAGCAGGTGAGTGGAACCCAAGTGGTCCATGGCTCAGTGCTCGTATTCCAGAGCATGGGGCCCTCCAGCACTGGCTGCCAATACCTCATCAGCAACTACGTTAAAAGGGGAAAAAATAAATTACTAGCAGACACTGCGACGATATTTAATGTGGCTGCATGTGAGGTCACGCAGGGTATGAATCAGAGTAACAGAATAACAGAGTTGGGAGGGACCTTGGAGGTCTTCTAGTCCAACCCCCTGCTCAGACAGCAGACAAAGCCCATCTCTCCTTAAAAACCTCCAGTGTTGGAGCACTCACAACTTCTTAAAGCAAGTTGTCTTTTACAAAAGAATGCAAATATAAATGCAAGTTAAAATTCTAGTCTTCATTATTATCTATTTTTTATTTTTTTTTAAATGCCCATTTCTCCTAGCTGAGGAAGAAACTCAACTGCGTTTTGCAACATCACGAACAATGAAAGAGCTCAAGCTCTTACAGGTAGTCCTTGAGTTATGACCACAATTGAGACTGGGATTTTGGTGTCAAGTCATTGCAGTTGTTAAGTCGATTCACCATGTGACTGGACTCGATTTTTTGACTGTGTTCAAGTGAGTCACCATGGCTGTTAAGCAAATTATGTCATCGTGAGTCTGAATCCATTTTAGCCATTTGTCAGAAAATGACCAGAAAAAAACAATCACAAAAAACAATCAAGTGATGCTTTTATAAATGCAAGCTGGTTGCCAAGCACCTAAAATGTGATCACATGGCTGTGAGGGTGGTGCAGCAATTATAGCTTCAAGGAAAAGGCACAACCTTTTTTAAGTCCACTGTAACTTCAATTTGTCATTAAACAACCATTTGTAAGTCGAGCAGTACCTGTACAACTTTGTCACTTTATACTCTAAATCGGTATTCCTACCTGAAGAGTTACGTCTGTGCAAAAAACATAGACTGTTCTCTGCAAGACCCCAAAGCAGTTGGAAGTCCAGTGTTTGACCCGGTCAGAAGCCATAAGGCTGTGCTGCAGGATAAAAAGGATGATCAGGCCCACATCCGCTGTTAGCGAGTGCAGAATCTTGGGATCCCTTAGGGCAGTTTTCCACTGAGAATTCGAGGTGCCATCTGCAAGAGAAAAACTGAGTAATCTTGCACCCAGTATACAGCAGGATATTATTACCGTGATGATTTACATCAGGAGTGTCAAACTGCCGGCCCGCGAGCCGGATGCGTCATGGCGAAACCGCGCCTACCCCATTGCCGGCAATGGAAAAAAAGTCGCGATACGTCACAACACGTCACGTGATGTGGCGAGTTTGACACCCCTGGTTCACATCAACCTTTCTCAACCTTTTTACCCGAGAGCAGTGTTTGTAAATCTCAGCAACTTTAAGATGAATGGACTTCAACCCCCATAATTCCACAGCCAGCTGGGAAGTTGAAGTTCATCCTACTTAAAGTTGCTGAGATTGACAAGCAATGCCCTAGAGCAGGGGTAGGCAACCTTGGCTCTTTTATGACTCGTGGACTTCAACTCCCAGAATTCCTGAGCCAGCCATGCTGAGGGGAAAGGGAGAGGTTTCCAAGCTGAGCCATGCGGGCTCAGGAATTCTGGGAGTTGAAGTTCACAAGTCATAAAAGAGCCAAGGTTGCCTACCCCTGCCCTAGAGCAAGGGTCTCCAACCCCTGGTTCACAGGCTAGTGCAGGGTGGCAGCCCGTTCAGACCAGGGCTGTGGAAGTGGCGGATGAGTGCGCACGTACGAAGCTGCATTTGTAAAAATGGTGCACGTGCAAAACCATCCCCCTCCACCCCACCTTTACCACTGCCTTTGCTAGTCCACTGAGCCAGAAAGATTGGAGACTACTGCCCTAGAGCAGGGGTAGGCAACCTTGGCTCTTTTATGACTCGTGGACTTCAACTCCCAGAATTCCTGAGCCAGCCATGCTGAGGGGAAAGGGAGAGGTTTCCAAGCTGAGCCATGCGGGCTCAGGAATTCTGGGAGTTGAAGTCCACAAGTCATAAAAGAGCCAAGGTTGCCTACCCCTGCCCTAGAGGAACCCTTGAAATAATTTTGAGGTCTCAGGGAACCCCTGCATTAAAAATATTACATCTACAGCTAGGAAAGAGGGTTGCTTTGGGACTACAAAATAAAATCCTGAAGTCTCAGGCAATCCATAGTCTGTCCAACCCAGTCTGAAGAAGTGCTGGGAATGCAAGAAGAAGGACACTGGCATTTAGAAATCTGATTCCCCCCCCCTTATATTTTCCAAGTTTCACTTCAAAATCTGGCGGGCACAGCTCATGATCCTGAATATTCATTCCTTGCATAAAAGGACCGTAATGTTTGCAATCCAAAGGCAGTAAAAGAAGGGAAATTTTTCACTTTGATGAACATATAAATTAGGTACAAGCCTTAGGGATAGGAATAGCTTTCTGGGATTGAGTGTGGGCTCCTCAAAATCAGCCTTTATCCTTGATCAAATGCCCAGATCTTTAAGAGATATACAGAAGCAGAATTCTGCGAAAGACGGCCTCTATATTACTGCAAAGTTTTGACCTAACAGCTATTCAGGGGGGAAGCAAGAACCAAACGTTCCTAGCAAAGGACAGCTGAATGACAGTCCGACTGCTTCCAATAATTTATATGGCTGTGGTTTGGCAATGATTTCTTCAATACACTCCTCTGATTGGATTCACACAAAGAGCCTAAGTCACGATGTGGATTTTCTGTTTGGGTTTATTATACCGTCAGAATTCAGCCATCGATAAGTTCGCTCAGGCAATCCATTACTGTAAATCAGTGTTTCTCAACCTTGACAATTTTAAGGCATGTGGACTTCAACTCCCAGAATTCCACAGCCAGCATTGCTGGCTGTGGAATTCTGGGAGTTGAAGTCCACATGCCTTAAAATTG